>NW_021703782.1:106152967-106294524 GCF_005190385.1 Monodon monoceros
TCGGCGCCCTTTTTTGTGCGCGCCGGGCCGGGGCCGGGTGGCGCCGCGGCGGCGGACGGCGCTGCGAGGCGGGGGCGCTGCGGCCTGCTCGGCGCGGGCGGAGGAGACCCCCCCCTCCTCTCCCCCCCCCCCCCCCCTCCTCCCCCTCCCTCCCTCCCGAGAAGCCTCTCTTTATTGTGCTCCGCCATGATGCCTCGCTCCCATCAGCCGCCGTCGCCGCCACATGGTGCGGCCGGACGCGGCCCCGCGCCCGGGCCTCCGCGCGGCTCCCCCTTCGCGCCCGGCCCGCGGGCGGCGCCCCCACACTCCCACCCGGAGGCCGGCCCCGGCGCGGTCCTCTGCCTCGAGCTGGGGCGGGGTGGGGGCGCGGGGAAGCACGCGGCCGCGTCGCGGCCCGGGCTGCTCGGAGGATGCTCTGGCTGGCCCCGGGCAGCCCCCACGTGGGGTGGCCACCTCGTCGCGGCAGCGCGCTGAGAAACCTGGCTCGGCGACCGGGGCGTCGGAGGGTCTTTACAATGGCTCGGAGCAAACCTACTGGCCTTTTCCGTAAAGGCTTTCTCGGCAGGGGGGCTGCACCACCCGGGCTGGTTGCCGGAAATGAACCGCGCGATCTGGCCCCTTCACGCCCCCTTAGCTTTGTAGGTTTTGTGGTCTTTACCGGACAAAAGGGTACCTTTCCCGTAGCACACCCCCTTTTCCTCCTCTCCGTTCTTTGGCCCATAGTTTCTGACTGCATGCTTGCTCCCTGTAAGTGTGCTCCAAAGTCGTGCGGGGCCGCCTCTGAGATCAGCCCGCCTGAAATTGGGTTGGAGGGGCGAGAAAGGTCGGATTCGAATCCGGGGGTTCATATTCTTAGAAGGTAAAGTCGAGTGTTTACGGTGGTGAGGTAGTTCCCAGGGCCTTCCCTGTCTTTGTAGGCGTGTCTGCTGTCTTAATAGTAATCAATACTGAGCAATATTTTCAACTTCGTGTAAAAGGGGGTTTCACCATGGAGATAGGTGGTGTCCTAATTTTTGTTATTGTCATGGGTTAGTTTCCGTATTCTAGTTAATAGCTGGTGCTACTCTGTTGCAGGCTTATAATGTAATTTTTTAAAGAGAACTTAAGGATTTCTGAATAGCGTTTATTATCTCATTATAGAAACTTTAATTGGTCTTGTAATAGAACTCGTAAAAGCGTTACAGTCAAACATTTTGACTAGTCTAACAGCATGATTTGTGAATAGTCTTAATTGAAAAGTAATTTGTCAACTATACACATGAACACGTGGAAAGCATGCCTTGTAGTAGTAGGCAAGTTTTGTTTTTAAACAGCTTTATTGATATAACATCACAGACTGTTAACATCAGGAAGGAAAAGCAGTTAAATTTATTTTCAAATTAGTATTGAGTCTCATGCACCTTTTTCTTGCAGAAAAAGAACAGCAAGAAGCAATTGAACATATTGATGAAGTACAAAATGAAATAGACAGGTGAAGTTTTTCTCAATTTGCTTTGAAGTTTTCTGACATGCATCTTATGGTTTGGTAAATATTGAAACTATGGCCAAATACGTCTGTATCTACTGGCCAAGTGGAGATGATTATAACTTAGTTGGAAATACCAATATGAGGATTCAGTGTTATTTTCCTGTGAAACATTTTACAGTCACCAAAAAGTTTCTGATTAAAATACATTCACCTTGTAAAGACAGGGTTTGCTTTCGTAGCCTACAAGTTGTCTGAGTTGCGTTGTGTGCACTTGTGATAGTTTAGTATTATGGCATCATTGTTGCTCTGACTTGCCTTATAACTTTGTTACTTCGTTGGCAGCTTTTTTTTTTCTTCTTGATCTGCCTGAGGGAAACAATCGAAGTTGGCCTGGTAACAGAGTTAGATAGATATACAAAGTTACCAAAATGCTGTTTGGGCACCATCAGGACTGTCAATTGTCCAGTGCCTATTGGTAAAGCTGATCAAATGGCCATCTCAATTTTGACTTGGGTCTCTGGCTACAAAAATCTAGGTGATTTGGTTTTTATAAATGCATACTTTGCATTGTTCTAAAGCTAATAAGAGTAAATATTCTGTAATCTCAGCAATTTTTGTATTTGTTAAGTACCGTCCTCGTCAACATGTCTTTTCATTTGCTTCAGACTTAACGAACAAGCCAGTGAGGAGATTTTGAAAGTAGAACAGAAATATAACAAACTCCGCCAACCGTTTTTTCAGAAGAGGTCGGAATTGATCGCCAAAATCCCAAATTTTTGGGTAACAACATTTGTTAACCATCCACAAGGTATGTTGCGGCAAAGCATTATTAGAGGGTGTGGGATGTCCACTTGTTAGAGAGTGGAGGGACCTTGGTTGAGGACCTGGTCCACCATGTTGATTACATGCAGAGGTTGAAACGGGGAGAGGCTTGCAATTCATGCTTTCTATTTAGAAGAGATCCTATTCTAATTTGGGATTCTGTTTAATTACTTGATTAAAAGAAAGTGACAGCTCTGACACTGAGCCATTTGGTTTTCAGTTTATAATGGATTTATGAAACCAAATTCGGGAAATTGTAAGAGGGATTGCTTGAGTTGTTTGTTAATGTTTGTTTAATAATCATTTGGCCTATTTACTGATCTAGTGTCTGCACTGCTTGGGGAGGAGGATGAAGAGGCGCTGCATTATTTGACAAGAGTTGAAGTGACAGAATTTGAAGATATTAAATCAGGTTACAGAATAGATTTTGTAAGTATCAGTAACTTGTTTGTCACTATGGAAATCAACTTGAGGATTGGTTAGAAGGGCTGTTTTGTATTGATTTCTAATTCTCTGTTTATTGTAGTATTTTGATGAAAACCCTTACTTTGAAAATAAAGTTCTCTCCAAAGAATTTCATCTGAATGAGAGTGGTGATCCATCTTCAAAGTCCACTGAAATCAAATGGAAATCCGGAAAGGTATTTGAGGGATTGTTGGGCATTGATATTTTCTCTAGTTTGATCTAGTTGAACCATTTAATTAAATATTTGGTGTTTTTGTGATGTGTTAAATGCAGATCCTTAAAATATAAAAATGTCTATTTCGTTAAAGCCAAATACAGTAGCTTGTGGTCTTATAAATTATAGAGCAAGTTTTTGTTGAGGTGGACTAAATCATTTTGGTTTCTACATTGGTAACGTGTGGTTTCCCAAAACCTATTTCTGTCTGCGTTGGGTCTTCGTTGCTGCGCACGGGCTTTCTCTAGTTGAGGCAAGTGGGGGCTACTCTTCGTTGCGCTGCGCGGGCTTCTCATTGCGGTGGCTTCTCTTGTTACAGAGCGCGGGTTCAGTAGTTTTGGCGTGTGGGCTTAGTTGCTCCGCAGCCTGTGGGATCTTCCCGGCCCCGGGCTCGAACCCGTGTCCCCTGCATTGGCAGGCGGATTCTTAACCACTGTGCCACCAGGGAAGCCCTCTCTGTGTTTAAGTAGTAAATATATTTTAAATTATACTGTGTTTAAGATACTGGTTGTTGAAGTGGAACTAATTGTTTTTAAAAAAAGCCAAGTCTAGATGGTAACTTTCAAGAAAAGCTTGATATACAAATTTGACGGCGTTCTTTGTAGACCTAAAATTCTTGGGCTTCTCTTTCTCTTTATTAGCTGTACTTTTTGTAACTTTTTTTAGATAAGAATAATAGTGTAGATAATGTAACATCCACTTTTTGCTCTGCTTTTGGGTTAAAACTTTCTTTAAATTATAGGTATTTAAGGTGTAGTGAGCCTGTGTCAAAAGTTCTTCCATCTTCATTTAGGATTTGACAAAACGTTCAAGTCAAACTCAGAATAAAGCCAGCAGGAAGAGACAGCATGAGGAACCAGAAAGCTTCTTCACCTGGTTTACTGATCATTCTGATGCAGGTGCAGATGAGTTAGGAGAGGTCATCAAAGATGATATTTGGCCAAATCCATTACAGTACTACTTGGTGAGTTGAGAGTGTTCTTTTCAAGGTTGCACTTGTTTCATTTGTTTGGAAATGAGTTCTTGAGGTGACTCTTGGTTGTGTGGGTGTGTTTTTCCCTAGGTTCCAGACATGGATGACGAGGAAGGGGAAGGAGAAGAAGAAGACGATGATGATGAAGAGGAAGAAGGACTGGAAGATATTGATGAAGAAGGGGATGAGGATGAAGGTGAAGAAGATGAAGATGATGATGAGGGGGAGGAAGGAGAGGTAAAAAGATTTGGTTAAATCCAAAAAGAAAATCGTCAAAGAATTCACCATGTTACTTTGGAGATTATTTATCTTGTCTAGTGGAACTGACTCAACAAATTGTGGGAAAACTTGTAGAAAAGATAGGCTGTTTTGTCCAAGGTTGAAAATTTTGATAAGCTCATTGTATCAGTGATTCAATTAGTTCTGCTTTTGTGGTTAGCACTTATAACTGTTCAATTATGTCATTCCCTAGCCAGTACTTAATGAAAGGGCTGTGGACAGTGCAGCTGCTCAAATTCTGAGAAATCTCCCAAATAACAAAAATACATATGTTTTGGACAAACTATAAAATTCTTACAATCATATTGGGATAGAGTGAGTTTTGGTTTGTATTACTTGGTCTGAAAGATGTCTGATTTGGTTACTTCTGAAAAGTTAATTTGTCTGAAACGTCACTGGGTCTTTTAATCAAGAATCAGATTGGGGAGCTCCCTGGTGGTCCAGTGGTTAGGACTCGGGTGCTTTCCCTGCTGAGTCCCAGCTCCTGTCCCTGGTCAGGGAACTAAAATCTGTAAGCTGCGTTGCCCTGGGGAAAAAAAAAAAGAATTGATGAAGACTGATGTATAGTTTGTTTGTTTTTGTGTGGTTTTTTTTTTTTTTTTTGGCAGTGTGTGGGCCTCTCACTGTTGTGGCCTCTCCCGTTGTGGAGCACAGGCTCCGGACGCGCAGGCCCAGCGGCCATGGCTCACGGGCCCAGCCGCTCTGTGGCATGTGGGATCTTCCCAGACTGGGCCTCCCCTGCATCGGCAGGCGGACTCTCAACCACTGCGCCACCAGGGAAGCCCTGATGTATAGTTTGACCTTCGTATCTGTGGGTTCCCATTCTTCAGATTCAACCAACAGATTTTTTTTTTTTTAATTCCAGAAAGTTCCAAAAAGCAGAATTTGAATTTGCCAAGTGCTGGCGACTATTTACATTGTATTCACAACTATTTACATTGTATTGGTTATTATAAGTAATCTGAGACAATTTTAAAAGTATATGGGAGGATGTGGGTAGGTTGCATGCAAGTACTGTGCTATTTTATTTAAGGGACTTGAGCATCCTGAGGATTTTTTTAAATTTTTAAAAATTTATATGTCTTTATCTATTTATTGGCCATGCTGAGCGGCCTGCGGGATCTTAGTTCCCCCGCTGGGGATCAAACCTGTACTCCCTACAGTGGGCATGGAGTCTTAACCACTGGACTGCCAGGGAAGTCGTCATCGCCCCCCCCCCCCCCCCCGAGGATTTTTGTATGTGGAGAGGGTTCTGAACCATCCTTCACACATACCAAGGGACCACGGTAGAGGTTCCTAAAATTAATTTCCCTTGGCATGTCATTTTCTATGGAGTCCATCATGGTCCATATGAATATTGGGGACTGGCCTTAGAATTAACCCTAAAGATTAACTGCCTGCTTTTTTTTTCTTACAGGAAGATGAAGGAGAAGATGACTAATGGAACACTGATGGATTCCAACCTTCCTTTTTTAATTTTCTCCAGTCCCTGGGAGCAAGTTGCAGTCTTTTTTTTTTTTTTTTCTCCTTCTCCTCTTGTGCTCAGTTGCCCTGTTTTTGAGGTCTCTTTTCTCCTTTATACCATGGCTCACAACTTATTTTGGGGGGAAATACCTTGAGCAGAATTCAGTGGGAAAAGAATCTCTACCCCTTTCTGTTCCAAATTCATTTTTATCCCTTCCTGTCTCAACAAAAACTTTATGGAATCAACACCATCATGCTCTGTGGGAAAAAAGAAAAACCTTCTGCTCCCTTAGCTCTGCTGGAAGCTGGAGGGTGCTAGGCCCCTGTGTAGTAGTGCATAGAATTCTAGCTTTTTTCCTCCTTTCTCTGTATATTGGGCTCAGAGATTACACTGTGTCTCTATGTGAATATGGACAGTTAGCATTTACCAACATGTATCTGTCTACTTTCTCTTGTTTAAAAAAAGAAAAAAAAACTTAAAAAAATGGGGTTATAGAAGGTCAGCAAAGGGTGGGTTTGAGATGTTTGGGTGGGTTAAGTGGGCATTTTGACAACATGGCTTCTCCTTTGGCATGTTTAATTGTGATGTTTAACGGACATCCTTGCAGTTTAAGATGACACTTTTAAAATAAAATTCTCTCCTAATGATGACTTGAGCCCTGCCACTCGATGGGAGAATCAGCAGAACCTGTAGGATCTTATTTGCAATTGACATTCTCTATTGTAATTTTGTTCCTGTTTATTTTTAAATTTTTCTTTTTGTTTCACTGGAAAGGAAAGATGATGCTCAGTTTTAAACGTTAAAAGTGTACAAGTTGCTTTGTTACAATAAAACTAAATGTGTACACAAAGGATTTGATGCTTTTCTCTCAGAACAGATATACTTAATATGACTTTGCAAGTTTGACTTGTATAATGTTACTGTCAAACTTTGTCACCTTAACTTCGTATTTTTTGATATGCACTTTGCAGGATGACCTCAGGGCTATGTTGATTGAGTAAAGGGATTTGAATCAATGTATTAATGTCTCCATAGCTGGGAACCCATATGGGTACAATTTGACATCAGTTTCTGAAATTTTTCACATCATTTGGGATATCAGATTGCTGAAAACTCAGTTCTGAATATGTTGTACCCTTGATTTGTATCTCAAATTGGCATTTCAAAATATGGGCTTTTATTTACCTGGATATAATAGTGCCTGCCACCACCATCAGACAGACCTGGTGCTCTACTGCCGAGTTAATACACAGGACGATTGTTGGCATGTCTTCACCGGCACTGTAAAACGTGGCCGAGAAGACAGGCTTTCAGAGTAAGAAGTCCGTATTGGTGGTAAGAAACTCAGGTTAGGAGTACTTTTGTCTCAAAGTACCAGCTCTTTTAGCATATAGCTCTCAAATGAGACCTGTCTGTGTGAATCTGGGGGAGATGATGGACTCTGCTCTGTCTGCTAAATGCCATTGTGCATAAATCACATTTTGAGAAGCTACCTAAATGCATAAGCTTTTTAATGCTGTAAAGTATAGTAGCTAAAGTTAAATGCCACTTAGCTTTTTCAGAGATGAATTAATGGACCGCCTGGTCAAATTCAAAGCTTTTTGATGTATAAAAACTTTATAAATGGAACTATTCCATCAGTAGGCAAAGTGTAACGAAAACCTGTCTAGATGGATAGTATGTAATTTCTGCACAGGTCTCTGTAGCAAATACATCACTGTATACTGGTCAGGAATCTTGCTCCAATAAAGGAACATAAAGATTTTTTTGGCTGGGGTCATTCTCCTTGTTTTACAGAAAAATGTTAGTACTTGCTTTTGAATTTAGATGATAAGCTAGTTTTTGCTTTGTGTTTGTTTTTTGGTCTTGTTACTTCCGTTCGTAGTGACTGGGAAATGGGGAGAGCTGTGCTTCAGATCATAGGTACGTCTATGTGGAAAGGTATGTTTGGAAGTCAAGGACAAATTACTGTTACTTGGAATGTAGTAGATTCGTGAGGGGATTCTGTATTTTGATTTTGAAGTCAGCATTTAAGGGACTTTTCACTATGGAAAAAAAAACAAGTCACTTGAAGTAATACTCAAGAAGTAAGCCTGTGATTTTTGTTTCACAGAGTGACAGCTTACCAAAACTGGTTTTTAATGTGCCGGTGAGGTCATGGCACTGTTAGGTTATTTAATCAAACTACAATGTTTATTTTGGGGAATGTGGTCAAAAGATAGGAGCCCCTAAAGGTAATTTCTTCCCAGTTATTGAGACAACCCTTTAGCTTCCGCTGTGGCCGTAAATCTGAAGGAGTGCTAGGCTGTGAGAAGGCAGAAGGGGCAAACTTAGTGTACTGGAAGATGGCTACAAAGTAGTGTGCTTTGTTTGCAACTGCAAGAGTTCTTGGGCTGGCTCTTAGGCAAGTATGTTTTGGGAAGTGCCAGGTGAATGGCTCAAAGCGCCTTTGGTACAAGGACGTCTAAAAAGAAAAGAGCAAATAGTGGCTGTGTAGCTCATTTCTCTTGGGACATCCTCTTCCAAAGCTGTGCCATACTCTGCTTACAAGGGGAACTTAACTGCATGAATTGGGGCAGAGAGGACAGTAGCTTGTAATGTGTCTTTACATTTAATTTAAAAACTTGTACGGAATGCTCTGCAATTGAGGTTGTGTCTCCAGTGATGTACTGATATTTTTAAGACTTTAGTCTGTGCTCTCTGACCTCCATGACAGGCCCTTACTATTTCAACCAATGCTGGCTCTAAAGTGTAGAGTTTAAATGTCAGTGGAGTACCTCAATGTCTTGTTGGGCTGACAGATTGGCTTGGCATCGGGCCTGCTTCACCTGTGTTAGCTGTTTGGGTGCTGAAAAGTAGGAGTCTTTTACTTGATGGATTCTTGGGAGTTTGGGGGCTTCAGAGGACTGTATAATTGTGTTTGTGTATTAATTTGGTAATCTTTATCATTACTGCTTTATAACAACTGGTTTCATGGTTTCACTTGGTCCCATGAACACAAATTTGGTTTTTTTGCCTTTTTTGTTATATTTTGCTATAAACCCTTTCTGGCTATTGTCAGAATGGGATTCTATTGCAAAAAATGAAGACTTTCAGGATTTCATTTAATGAAGACTTACAAGTTTTATTTTTAATGGGTCTGAGGGGACAGGGACTGCAGTTTTGTGATGAGAACAAGAACAGGGAGGACTTTTAAAGTGGAGGGTGTGTTACAACTTGATTAGTTAGTAACATTGCATACTCAGATACTACCCAAGGGAGGCAAATCTAAATGTAGATGGATTGATGTCTGCAGTACCAGGAAGGAAAAAGTATAGAAAGGGGTAAATGTTTCTTTATGTAGCCTGCTGGGACAGTTCCTTTCAGGTTGATATTACACAACTTTAATAGCTCGTTAGCCAGAGTTCGTTTGGGCTATTCACTACCCACTGGGTGTTAAATGTGAACTTCAGTTTTCCTAAGAATTACAATTTTATGAAGCACCATCACCATCAGACATGTAAGATGCAGCTATCTTGTCAGACTCATCCATCAGCCCAGGGCTATAGGTTTGTCCAGCCTGGGGTTCATTAGGAAAGGTGGATATATTCTATTTCTGAACCCCTTTCCCTCGGCCACTGAGACAGTGAAACACTTCACAGCAAAGTTAAAAATCATTGTTCTTCCACATAATTCAGCTTTCTGACTGGAGGATTGGATAAATGAGCCTCAAGATGGGAACTAGATACCCTCCTGAAAGGCAGAGCTTTGCTCGTTTGATGTTTTTTTTCTGAAACCCATGACCTACAGTCAGAAGCTGGTAGTCTTTTTACCTCTCAGTTATTTGTTAACATTCAGCTAAGGGCACTTCGATAACCCCCACTTAAAGGAGCCTACCATGTGCCTGGCTAGCTTGCTTACTAGCTGTTAAATGTCTAATCTTCAATAATTCTGATTTGTATATATATATGTAAAAGTGTTGCACTTGGCTCTGATTATGAAGTCGGCATGTCCCCCAGTGAACCAAGTCTCCTTAGCATATGTTCATGTCACTTGGTTGATTTCCCATTGCAGGACAATCCCAGGATTGCCCATGTTTTGCCGATTTCACTTTCCAGTCCACTGTGAAGGAGGTGATAGAGCAAAGTGGAACTGACATGGTTTCCTCCTATAAAAGCACTGGAGGGCACCTCTTCCAAGTCAGCAAATAAGCCACCTTCAGTATTTGAGCCTTACTCACTTCCGGCCCCTTGGACAAGGCTCCTTCCAGTAAAGTCCTGGCACAAAGTGCTGGTGAGCACAGTATAACAGGAATTGCCTAAACAACTCTAGACTAGGCAGTAAAGAACCAGGGTCCCCTACATACCTAAGCCATTGCAAGAACCGCCTAGCGCAGGCTAGTTTCCTGAAATGGTGGCTTTTTCTCAAGGTTTAAATGTGTATTCTGTTTAGATGAGCCCTTTAGGGCAAAGGCTGAGCAGCTCTGGCTGAACCAGAAAGCTCCAGTCTAGTCAAGTGATGGGGCGGGGGTCCTGAAGGATTTTGGATTCGTTTGTAATTTGGTGTAATTTGGGTAAGGCTTTATTGTTTTCCCACGCATACATTCTTACAGTGATTACAGACAGGGCCAAGGCTCCTTGGGGGGCGACAGGTATGGGATTAGCCCACTTTACACCAATGACATGGGAGAGGAAGAGTGACTCCGGGCGGGAGACAGGTCGCGGCGGGGTTCCGAGGAAGAGGCTGACCCGGCCCAGAGAGGACAGACCACACAGGCATTGCCCCGCGGCCGGCAGGCGGCGCTGTCCCCACCCGGGCCCGCCCCTCTGGGCGCGCGACACGGCAGCTGGACAACTCCGGCCCGGGAAATGTCCTTTTCTGCCCTTGTATCGCGGGGCGGGGGTCAGTGTCTCAAGGAGCGGGAACCGCGGCCTCAGATGAGGGGCGCTGGGCTCCAAATCCCTCGGAACATCGGATCCGGGGGAGGCGCCGGGGCCTCTGGGTCAGGAGCCGGGCTCGATCCCTCGCGGCCGAGAGGCGGCGCTGATCCCAGGTCCCGCGAGGGCCAGCGGACCTCGGGAGGGGGCGCCCGATCCCGCGACTCCGGCGCCGCTTCCCGGGAAGTTTCAAGTTTGAAAGCCCTGGCGGAGGGGCCCGGGCTTCCGGAACCGGAGTGGTTGAGAGGAGGGGCCGAGCTGCCCGAGCGGCGCCATGGAAGAGGGGGCGCCGCAGCAGGTGAACGGCGCCCGGAGGGGACGGGCCTCGGGCGCGGGCCGGGGGGTGGGGGGAGCCTCATTCACTACCCCGGGCTCCGGCTACGTCCCCAGCCCCTCCCCGTGTCCCTTCCCAGCGCTTGCCCTGCGCCCCCCTACACCTTCGCAGGGCAGACCTGAGCATTGGGGGTAAGTCGTTCCTGCCTCCTGGAAACGTCCCCAAATCACCTCCAAGTGAATCAGAGCCTCCAGTCAGGCCTAACCATGAGCACGTCTGAGTCCGCAGTCAGGGCCACCAGGGTGGGCCCCAAGTTTCCTAAAATCTGTTCTTCCAGGTAACACTCTAAGGCCGATGTGCATCCGCTGCGAAAGCACAGGGGGGCCGTGCAGGCACCTAGGGACGGGTCCTGGGAGGGGAGAAGAATGTGTGCGGCAGGCGGAGGGTGCCACTCCCTCGCGGTCGTGGGGTCCTTCCCAGAGCACACAGGCAGGCGGCGAGTGGGGACCCCAGAGGAAGGGGCCTACCCAGTTCCCGGGGGAACCCTCGTGTACACAGGGTTCCAGACCAAATGGCGAGGGGGCGGGGTTCTTGCCGGAGCTGGCAATGGGTTCGCGTGGGACCGAGGCTGTGTGTCTTATTGGGGAGTGGGGAGAGGTGGGGTACTAGCCCAGAGCAAATGGGTATGGGGGACGTTTGTGTACAACATAGCGCCCCAGCCGCGGAGCCGAAAGGGAGAGGTGTGTGCGCACTTGGCAGGATTCCAGCCCGGAGCAGGCAGGACCATGGGCTCTGGTCAAGGGTGAAGTGTTGTCCACAAGACTCCTAGAGTGCCCCCACCCCTTGGGCAACTTTCAGGGCTGCGTCTGTGCCCTCCCTCCCCCTTCCTCCGGAGGTCCCTCTGCCTGTTCCAGCCGTGGCTTGTACATATTTTCCGATTTCCTGTTAACCTCCGCCCAGCAGCGGTAGCTGGGTGACTCAGGACCCCGGTGCCGGGCCCCCAGCTCCGCGGGATCTTTGTTTGCTCAGGCCTTTGGCTCTGGCCCTCTGGCCTAGGGCCCTCAAAGGATTTCCTGAGCCCCGCCCCTGCCCTCTGACAGACGGGCCAGAGGGCCAGCGGAGGCCTGGGGTGGGGGTCCCCAAGGCTCCACTGGGCTCAGGAGATGGAGAGCCGAGAGGTAAGGTGAGGGCTCTGAGGCAGTCCTGGGTTGGGGGCATCATGGGTTACCCTGGGCTGAGGTCAGCAGCAGCACCCGTTGGTTTGAAATGGCCTCTGGGAAGGAGCTTTTCCTCTTTCTTGCTCTCGCTTGGGGTGAAGCAGTGAGAGAACCTTCTAATTCCTCCCAGGAGCTGAGCTGGGAGTGGGCCCCGGAGACCTCCTCAACCCCTCTGTGTCTCTGCTTTGCCAGCTGGGGTGTCGGAAGATCAGGGGAACAGCCCTAGCTTCCACTCAGGCCACAGGCTTCCTTGTCTGCGTGACCTTGGTGGTGGTGGTGGGGCCCTTCTCAGTGCCAAGCCTCTTTTCTGGTCCCCAGACCTTAGCCTGGATCCCAGACTGAGAGCAGCCTGATGTAAGCGTGACCGGCAGGGAGAGGCTGGGGCCCAAGAGATGACGGTGCATCTGCTTCCCTGTGTTGTGGTCTTGGGCAAATTGCTTAACCTCTCTGTGTCTCAGTTTCCTCATCTATAAAATGGGGATAATAACTACACCTACCTCATGGGGTTGCTGTCAGGATCAACAAGTTAATGTCTGCACAGTTCTTAGAACAGAACACCATGTAAACATTAACAATTTTTCCCCCTTACTCTTCTCTCTGATGGCACAGGACAGGAGCATGGGCTGGATAAATAGCCTTGGGGTTTCCATCTGGCTTAGGGATGCTAGCTCTAAGCTCATAGTTGCTTCCCAAACTGTGTGTGTCAGTCCCGGGTGCCGACTGCGCCTGCCTCCCACCCCCTCCGCCTGTGATGAGCTGAGGCCGTGGAGGTGGGGACTGAGGGGACTAAGGCCTCTGCCTTTCCAGCCTGGGGCGGGCCAGTGGCCCCCAGGGGATGAGAAAGAGGCGATCCGCCGGGCCATCCAGAAGGAGCTGAAAATCAAGGAGGGTGTGGAGAACCTGCGGCGGGCAGCCACCGACCGCCGCCACCTGGGCCACGTGCGGCAGCTGCTACGGTCCTCCAACCGCCGCCTGGAGCAGCTGCACGGGGAGCTGCGGGAGCTGCATGCCCGCATCCTGCTGCCCGGCCCCGGGCCTGGCCCGGCTGGTGAGTGAGGAACCTGAGCAGGCCCCTCGGGACAGCAGGCGGCAGGCTGACCCAGCTCCTTGGCCTTGGCCCTGACCTCTCTCAGAGCCTCCTCTCGTAGCCCCTGCCCGGGAGGGGCGGGGAGGAGAGAGCTAGGCCATGAGGGGCTCTCGGCTCTGGGGGAGGGGTTCATGAGCCCCACACTCTTTGCACACAGAACCTGCGGCCTCAGGACCTCGGCCGCTGGCAGAGCAGCCAAGGGCCCGACACCTGGAGGCTCTACAGAGGCAGCTGCAGGTAGAGCTGAAGGTCAAGCAGGGAGCCGAGAATATGACCCACACGTATGCCAGTGGCACTCCCAAGGTAAGGCCCCTGGGATCTGAGGGGAAGAGATTTGGCTCTCAGATTATTAGAGAAGATGGTGATCCAGACCCTATTCTTTTTTTGTTTTTGAATTTTTGAATTGTTTTTATACAGCAGTTTCTTATTAGTTATCTATTTTATACATATTAGTGTATATATGTCAATCCCAATCTCCCACTTCATCCCACTACCAGCCCCTATTCTGATAGGGAAATGCAACCCGGCCATTGACCCTGTAAGAGAGACAGTCTCACCCTTAGTCTGATGGGGGAGGCAGAACCCTAAATCTCAGCTTGGTGGGAAAGGCATGGCTCGAACCCCTCGTCTAACAGAGAAGGCAAAACACCAGTCTAATGGGGAATCTCAGCCCAACTCCCAACCTGTCCCAACTCCCAGCATGATGTGGAGGCTCACCCTGATCTAAAAAGGGAGGCTTGGCTGTAGTATCTGGCCTACCGAGAGAGGCTTAGCTTCAATTCTGGACTGATGGGGGAGGCTTGCTCCAGTCCCTGATCTGACCAGGGAGGCTCCGGCCTGGTCCTGGCCTCAGGGGGCATATGTCACAACCCCGCAGGAGAGGAAGCTTCTGGCAGCCGCCCAGCAGATGCTACAGGACAGCCAGCTGAAGGTGGCCCTGCTACGAATGAAGATCAGCAGCCTGGAGGCCAGCGGGTCCCCTGAGCCAGGTGAGGCCTTGAGAAGTGTGGATGGGCAGAGCGGAGCCGGGCATGGGCCTGAGGGCTGACCCCCTCCTCCCAGGACCGGAGCTGCTGGTGGAGGAGCTGCGGCACCGGCTACACATCGAGGCTGCCGTGGCCGAGGGCGCCAAGAACGTGGTGAAGCTGCTCGGTAGCCGGCGAACACAGGACCGCAAGGTGCTAGCCGAGGTCAGATCATGGTCCCCACCCACTGCTGCTCCTCTCTGAGTGGTACCACCCTCTGCAGTGGCGGGAGACACCGCTGGACTGGCTGTGAGGAGTGGCAATGAGGAAACAGGAGGCACATTCTTGTCTAGACCTCAGCCAGGGTGTCTCCAGGTGGCCTGAGCCACTGCCCCCGCCGTTACCCCATGGCCCTGTATCCCTTCTGCAGGCTCAGGCCCAGCTCCAGGAGTCCTCCCAGAAACTGGACCTCCTGCGGCTGGCCTTGGAGCAGCTGCTGGAGGGACTGCCTCCTGCACACCCTCTGCGTGGCAGAGTGGCCCGGGAGCTGCGGACTGCTGTGTCTGGGAACCCCCAGCCTTCAGGGACACTCGTGAAGCCTACCGCCATGACAGGTACCCGGGAGTCCCTCCTACTTCAGAGCTCTCCTTCCCTTCCAGGGAGGAGCCTGAAACACAGTGGGGAAGAATCTTGGAGACTTCCAGTCCTGGCCTCACCGTCCCCTAGCTGTGTGACCTTGTGCAACTGACATACCCTCTCCAGACCTCAGTTTTTCACTCTGTCAAATGGGGGTGATGACAGCACCTATTTCATAGGGTTGCTGCGAAAATTCAGTGAGTTGTTGCGTGTGAAGTGCTCAGCACCGTGCAGGCACAGAGATCGCTCAGTCGGTGAAGCTATTATTTAAGTGAGGAACCATGAGAGCGCCCAAAGTGCCAGTGTTAGGGAGCTCATAGCCCTGGAGGCCTTGATACCCAGTCCCGGGCAGTTTGGGCTGTTGGAAGGTTCTTCCTTATCCCAAGCTGGATCTGCCTCCAAATAATCTAACAGTGTCAACTCTGGAAGCCCTGAACTTCCCACCTGGGACACGGTGCCAACTAGAGAGCCCAGCCCCTGCCAACACAGAGCTGATGCAGGGTAGACGGGCCCCATCCCACTGTGAGCAGAGCTGAGAAGGGGAAGTACAGCGGCTGGATGGGCCCCCTCACCTGGCCCCTGGGGAATCAAGGATGCTTCCTGGAGGGGGTGGTGTCTGAGCTTGGCCTCGAAGGGCTTATGTGAGTTAGCCAAGTAGACAAGTTGGAGAAGGTGGGGGTAAGGGCTTGTTAAATGGCCTAAAATTCAGGTACTTGGGGCCACCCCACATCCTGTCTTCTGGCTGAATACCCATATTCTTCCAGTCATTCTTCCACCCTGGCACTGCCTTGTTTTATGAGGTCTCTCAGAGTGTAAACCCCAGGCCCAGACTCCCTAAATGGTGCTCTTAGGCCCAGTGTATGTCCTCAAGGGCGGCCAGAGTCCCACTGCTTCCTCTACCCTTTGAGGGACACATCTCTAATGACCCTAAAATGAATCTGCTTGGTTGGCAAAACACGCTTGTACCCATTGCAGGAGGTAGGGCTGAGCTGGCGCTGCTTGCCGCTGTGCAGATGGGGAGACAGGCCTGGGGAAGAGGTGGGACAGGGCTGCCAGCCAGGCCTCCTGCTCTTCCCTGGGCTCTCATCCCTGCCGTGGCGCTGTTCCTAGGCCCTGAGCCCTGAGCAGTGTGTCGCCACGCGCTGCGGTCCCATGCAACTCGGCTGAGGTCTGAGTCTCACTCCTCTGCCTGTATGTCCCTGCTTCTTCCAACACGTAGAGAGTGTGCAGGAGGGGAGGACCAGCTGGCCGACCCCAAGGGTGGCAGGTGGCTGCCGAGGCCTAATGTGGGCAAGGTCTGTGTTTAGCTATACCTCCAGGAGAAGGTAGCATTCCTGGGGTCCCAGGGGTCCATTGGAGGATGGCACCTGGTAACGGCCCCCCACCATGCTCCCTGGCAGGGACGCTGCAGGTCCACCTCCTGGGCTGTGAACAGCTGCTGACAGCTGTGCCTGGACGTTCCCCCGTGGCCGCGCTGGCCGGGACCCCCTCCCAGGGCTGGCTTTGGAGCAGGGCCAAGCAGCAGCGTGGTGGAGGCGAGCTGGCCAGTGAGTAGGGGGCATGGGAAGCTGGGGAACAGCGAGGGACCCCCGCTCCCGGCCTGCCCTGAGCCCCGGCTCTGGCCCCACAGGTGAGGTGTTGGCCGTGCTGAAGGTGGACAATCGCATTGTGGGCCAGACGGCCTGGGGGCCTGTGGCCAAGCAGTCCTGGGACCAGACCTTTGTCGTCCCCCTGGAGCGGGTGAGGCTGCCTTGTGTGGACAGGGGTGACCGTGGGCCGTGGGGTGGAAGGCCGGCCAGGTAGTGGCTCATGCCACGCTCCACCCCTCAACCTGGCCTCCCCACTGCAGGCCCGAGAGCTGGAGATTGGGGTGCACTGGCGGGACTGGCGGCAGCTGTGCGGCGTGGCCTTCCTGAGGCTGGAGGACTTCCTGGACAATGCCTGTCACCAGCTCTCCCTCAGCCTGGTGCCGCAGGGGCTGCTCTTTGTCCAGGTGCCCACTGGCCCCTGCCCTCTGACCTCGTGGTCCCCTGGCTCCGTTAGAGCAAAGAAGGGCCTTTGAGCCTGTGCTCTGCACCCACACGTAGGACTGGAAATTGAGGCCCAGAGGGAGGAGATCTAGAGGAAGGAAGGATTCCCAGCCCCTCTCTGAGGACTTCATGGGAGCCTAGCGGCCTGTATCCTTGTCCTGTCTGCCCTGCCGCGTGTGTGACCCTGGACCACCTTTCTTCTCCGGGCCTCGGTTTCCCCACTGGTCCCAATGAGGATGTTGGATCCATCTCTCTGAGTCCTTCTGGCTCTTGTGTCTGTTGACATGGGCTCAGGGTGGGAGCCTGGAGGCTGAGGAGGTGCCCGTGGCAGGTGGGGTGGGAGGGGACTGGTCTTCAGCCCTGCCCCCTGCCCCCGCAGGTGACCTTCTGTGACCCTGTCATTGAGAGAAGGCCCCGGCTGCAGAGGCAGAAGCGCATTTTCTCAAAACGCAGAGGTGTGGAGTGGAGAAGGCTGGCTAGTAGGGAGCAGGGCTGGGACCCTTAGGAGACCCCGGGACTGAGCCCCCTTTTGCCCCAGGTCAGGACTTCCTGAGGGCTTCCCAGATGAACCTCAGCATGGCGGCCTGGGGGCGCTTGGTCATGAGCCTACTGCCCCCCTGCAGCTCTCCAAGCACCATCAGCCCCCCGAAAGGGTGCTCCCACACCCCAGCCACACCCCGGGGGGCCGCCGACCCTGCCTCGCCCAGGTGAGGAGCCTCGCCCCAGGCTGCCTGCTTCTCTGTGGAGTCACCTCACTCCAGATGCAGACAGTGCCTGTCCCCGTTGCTCGCCCTCTGACCCGTCTCTCTGTCTCACGCGGCTGTGGGTCCACCCCCACCCCCCACCCCCACCCCCGCATTCCATCCGCCTGTGTCCGGTCGTGTGTCTGCTTCCTCCCCACAGTAATTTCCCGCCCAAGAAGACCCCCTTGCGAGAAGAGATCCAATCCCCACCCAAGCCACCGCGCCTCTACCTGCCCCAGGAGCCGACCCCTGAGGAGATGCCGGTGAGCGGTGGCAGGGCTGGTCATGCTGGGGGCTGTCTGGGTGGGGACGGCAGGGCTGGAGGGAAGAAGGAGAGGAAGCCCCCTCTGCCCTGAGCCCCTCTGCCCTCACAGAGCACCAAACGCCCCCACATGGAGCCCAGGACTCGACTCGAGCCATCTCTGCCAGCCTCAGCCACCAGGTACCCCTGGCAGGCTCACCTTGGCGTTTGAGAGAGACATCTGTCCACTCACTTGGGTGTTTGCATGTCAGGCGTTCTCACATCGCCCCGAGCTCTTGGCTTGCTCTCAGGTTCTCACTTGCGGAGCCCACGTTACTGAGCTCCACCTGCATGCCAGACCCCAGGAAATGGCAGTCCTAGGAGCTCCCACCCGGCCTCTCCAGCCCCTGCCCCTCTTGCCTCACAGGTGGGGACAGCCCAGGACCAGGCGTGGAGGGAGGGTTTGGAGCGGCCCTTGGCGGAGCCCCAGCCCTTGTCCCAGGGGCTTCCTGTACCCTCTCTCTTGCAGGAAACCCCCCCGGCTTCAGGACTTCCGCTGCTTGGCCGTGCTAGGCCGGGGCCACTTCGGGAAGGTAGTGGGCTCATGAGGTGCAGTGGAGGGGGGTGGGCAGGCCCCGACACACTCTAGCTAGGGGGACTCTGGGGTCTGTGGGGCAGTGGGTGGGGGAAGTAGACTCCTGTACTGCCCACTTGGAGCCCAGCCTCTCTCTGGTCCCCAGGTCCTCCTGGTCCAGTTCAAGGGGACAGGTCAATACTATGCCATCAAAGCGCTGAAGAAGCAAGAGGTGCTGAGCCGGGACGAAATAGAGAGGTGTGTGCTGAGGCCAGGGGGTTCCCGGCATCCGGGCACGTGGAGGGTACCCAGGATGGCAGGCCTGGGCTGGTGGCCCCGGAAGGCAGCTGAATGCTACTGGGGCTTGTAAGAGGTGACCCTGTGGGGCCAGCCAGGCCTGGGCTCTCTTGTTAGCAACTGCAGTTGTTAACTGTGTGCCCTTGGGCAGGTCCCCTCGTTTATGCACCTCAGTTTCCTCATCTGTGAAATGGGAACAGGGTGGTTGTACAGGTTCAAGACCTATGTGAGGGACTTCCCTGGTGGACCAGTGGTTAAGACTCTGCGCTTCCACTGCAGGGGGTGCTGGTTCCATCCCTGGTCGGGGAACTGAGATCCCGCATGCCACACAGCGTGGCCAAAAAAAAAGACCTATGTGAGCTCCTGATACATATGAACCATCACTCTAGCTGCCTGGCACTTTGACTTAAGAGCCAGTGACCCAGGGGTGTTGTGTGCATGACAGGGCATAGTCAGGGGAGGTTTTCATTCCCTTTTGGGTTCCCTCCTTCCCTCTAAAACCCACACCCTCCTCTTGCAGCCTGTACTGCGAGAAGCGAATCCTGGAGGCTGTGGGCCGCATGGGGCACCCCTTCCTACTCTCCCTCCTTGCCTGCTTCCACACCTCCAGCCACGCCTGCTTCGTGACTGAGTTTGTGCCTGGTGGCGACCTCATGATGCAGATCCATGAGGATGTCTTCCCTGAGCCCCAGGCCCGGTGGGTTCCCATCTCTGCTGTACGCCTCTTCCAGCAAGCCTTCCCTACTTCCCTGTACCTGGCGACGCCTTCATCCTGCTTCCTCCAGGGTGCCCATCAGCAGAAGAGCATGGAGTCAGGGAGGCCTTGGTTCAAATCCTGGTTATCAACCCTGTGACCTCAGACCTCAGTTTATATAGCTGTGAATTGGGCTAATGATAACTATTTCATAGGCTTGTTGCATGGATAAACATAACATTTAGAAATTGCTGAGCACAGGGACTGGTGAGCAGTAAGTAACCAATAGCTGGTGTTGTTATTTCTTGCCCAGCAGAGTGTGGGCTCTGGAGCCTGGATTCACATATCTGCTCAGCCACTAGCTGTGCGACCCTGGGTGGGTCATTTACTGGGAGTCTCAGATCCTCATTTGAAAAATAGGCATGACGGGTATCCACAGCAGGCTGCTGGGAGGATGCCAGGATCGGCGTGAGGATACTCGGTGTCATCCCTGGCACAATCTCAGAGCCCAGGAAGGGCAGGCTGTTCCACCCCTGCTACACATGAGGCTACTCCCAGTCTCTCACCCACACATGACTCTGGCAGGGATATCTGGGGTCCCCAGGCCATGGCCATCCTGGTGCCTCCCTGCCCTGTCCCCCACAGTCCTGGGCCTGAACTACCCCCTGCCCCAACCCTCCAGGTTCTATCTGGCCTGTGTGGTCCTGGGGCTGCAGTTCTTACATGAGCAGAAGATCATTTACAGGTAACTTGCCCCCGACATGCTGGGGGAGTGGGCGAGGGGGCAGATGCTACCCTCCTCCTGGGCTGTTCTAGGGTGGGGCCGCTGTTCCCTGGGCCTCAGCGCTTCTTAGCCTCTTTGATCTGCCCCGCCCTTGCCCTCAGAGACCTTAAGTTGGATAATCTTCTGCTGGATGCCCAGGGTTTCCTGAAGATCGCAGACTTTGGGCTCTGTAAGGAAGGTGGGTGCCTCCTGTCTAGGATCCCGTCTTTCAGTCGTGCTCACTCAGCCCAGGCCAGCAGGGTGGTGGGCAAGTGGCAGCTCCCAGGAAATCTGCCTCCCAGCCCTCATTCCAGGGACTAGCTGGACACATTGGCTCGTCCTTCCCAGCCCTAAAAGCTCTAAAAGAGCCCCTTGCCCTTGGCCAGAGGGAGTTCCTGGGCCGGGAGAGGGCACTGGGTTCTGCTTTCTGTGTGACCCTGGCACACGAGCTTGTCTGAGACTCAGATTCCTCATCAATCAAGTGGCATAAAAACCGTTCCCACCTCCAAGGGTATGGGGCAGGGCTCGGCACAGGTTCAGAACATGGGGTCATAAGGGTGGGTGCTTGATTCTTACAGCGAGAGGTTCTTGTGGGTAACACACCGTGCTGGCATCAGTGTGGATGTTGGTTTGCAGGGATCGGCTTTGGGGACCGGACGAGCACCTTCTGTGGCACCCCGGAGTTCCTGGCCCCTGAGGTGCTGACCCAGGAGGCCTATACGCGGGCTGTGGACTGGTGGGGGCTGGGCGTGCTGCTCTACGAGATGCTGGTGGGCGAGGTGAGTGCTGGACGGGGTGCTGGTGGGGCCTCCAGGTCAGGTGGGGGTGGGGGTGGCCCACGTACCCTGCTGAGCCCCATCCCTGCAGTGCCCGTTTCCAGGGGACACCGAGGAGGAGGTGTTTGACTGCATCGTCAATGCAGAAGCCCCATACCCGCGCTTTCTGTCGGTGCAAGGGCTTGAGCTCATTCAGAAGGTAATCGCAGGGACCTCCCCGGTGGTCCAGTGGTTAAGACTCTGCACTTCCACTGCAGGGGGCACGGGTTCGATCCCTGGTCGGGGAAACTAAAATCCCGCAAGCTGCGTGGCGCATCCCCCAAAAAACAAAACAAAACAAACTCTTTAAAAAAAAAAAAGAAGGGTCCAGGGCTGGGCCGACAGCTGCTCGTGGCTCAGGGATCCCTACCTGAGAGGCTGGAGAGGGGGAGGCGGGCAGTGCCTGGGGCCCGAACACCCTGAATGAGCACCTGTCCTCTCCCCCAGCTCCTCCAGAAGTGCCCCGAGAAGCGCCTGGGGGCAGGGGAGCGGGATGCTGAGGAGATCAAGACACAGCCTTTCTTCAGGGTGAGTGGCCAGGGCCGCAGTGGTCCAGGAGCCTGGCACAGTGGGAGGCATCGAGGGCCCGCGGGGCTGCCACTCCCGTCGTCTGAGGCACCTCTACCCTTGCCCCCAGACCACCGACTGGCAGGCCCTGCTCGCCCGAGCCGTCCGGCCCCCGTTTGTGCCCACCCTCTGCGGCCCCACAGACCTGCGCTACTTCGAGGGCGAGTTCACGGGGCTGCCGCCTGCCCTGACGCCGCCTGATGCCCGCAGCCCCCTCACCGCCCGCCAACAGGCTGCCTTCCGGGACTTCGACTTTGTGTCCCAGCGATTCCTGGAGCCCTGAGGGCCTCCCGGGCTCTCTACCCCCTGCACCCCCGACGGTTGGAGCCTCTGCTTGCCCGCCTTTCTGCCCGCCTGGGCGCCCTGGTATTGATGAGCCCTTGGGACTCAAGGTGGCGGCCACGGGCTGCTGTCGTGGGCTTTGCTCAGTCACCGGGCAAAGTGCTGCCTCCCCTCCCTTCTCCCGACCACCTCTCCCCTGCCCGTTGCAAGACCTGGACCCGAAAGGGAGGCACAGCGAGGAGCGGTTTGGTTTGTTTTTTTGAATACTTGACTTGCTTTATGGATTATTAAATTTATAAAACTGTGCACTGGAGGCAGCCTGGCTTGGGGTGGGGAGGGTGGAAGTCTCCACAACCCAGGTCCTTGGTGCCTGAGCCCCCCATGGGTCCTCTTCCTCCTCTTCTGCCTTTGAGGCAGGGTTCTGTCCTTCAGCTCCACCCTGAGGCCTGGGAGGAGTGGGCAGCAGTGAGGAGGTCCAGGCCCTCGGAGCGCTGACGCCCCCGGGTGCAGCCCCTCTGGTTTTCAGGCACAAGACGGTGGCCCGGCCTCTAGCAACCCTAAACATCCTGGCTGCTGCCTTCCTCGTCCTCAGCCCAGAGGGTCTCCCAGGACCCCGAGGGCCATCCACAGAAGAAGTGGGCCAGGTTTCGGGTCAGGCCGCGGTCGAAGGGGTTGCCGGGGCGCTGGCGGAGGTAGGCGATACGGTGTGAGGAGATGAACTCCCAGGTGGTGGTGTTGCTGGCCACCAGGTAGAGGTGCGAGGCCAAGAGCAGGCTGGCCACTAGGGAGAAGAGCGACAGCAGCAGGAAGGTGGCAAACAGGAGCCCACTGGACCGCAGCCAGAGCCCCCAAGGCCGGAAGAAGCGGAGGCCAGACCTGCAGGGAAGGAGGGGGACAGGGACCCAGAGCTGGCGGGTGTGTGGGTGGCAGCTTTGCCCCAGGGACCCCAGGTGGGCCGGCCATTTGGGAGAGGGTCCGAGGCCCCTGAAGAGGGAGCCTGGCTCTCTCCACACCTGGTGGGTGCCTGCTGCCTGCCCCCCCACCCACCCACCCAGGGCGCTGGGGGAACCCACCATGCCAGGTACAGGCCCCACAGAAGCACCACCAGCTGCAGCGCCAGGTAGGCCACGAACAGTGGGTGATTGCGCTCCCCCACGCAGTTCTCCATCCAGGGGCAGTGGTGGTCATATCGGCGGACACAACGACGGCACTCACGGCAGTGACGGGCCCGCAAGGGTTGCTGTGGGCACACAGGGAGTCAGGCCTCAACACTGGCTCCCTTCTGGACCCAACAATGTGGGCGGGAGGTCAGGGCTGACATCTGGGAGGCCTTCCTGGAGGAGGGATGAGGCCAAGGAGTCTCAATCTTGCCCGACCCTCCCACGGAGGTCCCTGCGTCACCCACCAGCACCATGCAGTGTCTGCAGCGCCGAAGGGGGATGGCCTGAGGAACCATGGCTGTCTGCTCTTCCTTGGCCTCCTCCTGAAAATGGGGGGACACAGTATGAGATGGGGTTCCCTTGGGAGGCAGAGGGCACTGGTGGGTAGCTCCCTTGGGGGCCAGCTTAACTCTGGGTGTGCACGTTTGGGGATCCATCCCCTGTGTAATGGAGGTGGTAGAGTGGGGGCAGAGTGCCCTGGACGGCGAGGCTGTGTGACCTTTGCCAGTTACTTCCCCTCTCTGGGTCTTGGCAATTTCCTCATTGTAGGATGGGGCTCTAGGTCTGGCAAGACGATTCCCTGGGATTCCCTAGGAAAGCCCTCAGCACAGGGTCTAGCATGAGATTGTTACTGGGGCCTTGAGTTCCCTGTTGGCGGGGGAGGAGATGTTTGGGAGCCCTGGTTACCTGGGGCTGGGGCAGGACATTCACGTATCCCGGGTCCATGAGTGACACAGCCAGGTAAAGCAGCAGGGAGCCCAGTACCAAGAGCAGGAAGGTGAGGGGCACGAGCAGCTCCCCCTGCTCTTCCCACTGCCGCAGCGCTGGAGAGGCCAGAGGGGGAGAGTGAGGCTGTGGCGACAGAATAGGAGGGTGCAGGTGAGGGGTGCAGCTGGAGGGGGGAAGTGTGTCCCTGGCTGAGAGAAGGCCTGGAGATGGAGTTTGAAGAATGGTCAGGTGTGGCCACTGCATAGGGTGCAGGAGGGAGAAGTTCATGTTCAGCAAAAAAAAAAAAAAAGCAGTTCATCTACACTCTCTCTGGAGCGCAATAGAGAACCATGGAAGGTTATAGGGTCAGATATGTTTCTGAAAGCCCTCTTACTGCTAGAGAAAAGATGGATCAGAGGGGAGGCTTATCTGGAACACGGAGCGGAGCGTGTCTGGACAAGGGCAGTGGCAGGAAGGGTGGAGAAGAGGGGATGGACGGGGGTAAGGAGGCTGATGGGGCCAGACTTGGCTGGATGTGGGGGAGAGGGAGGAGGGGACTGGCTCTGAGATGCGGAGAGGCTGGCCAGGTCCAAGATGCCCAAGAGACAGAGGAGGGCAGGGTCGGCAGGCTGGCTGGGATGCTGCAGAGGGACAACAGGGGAGCCCAGGCCAGGAAGGGTCCAGCCCATGGAGGTGACTGAAGGATTTTGGGAGGCAGGGGGCTGAAGAGCGAGGGGCAGGAGACGGCCAGACAGCCGAGTGTGGCCAACTCTGGTCCCCCTTGACTGTAAAAGGGAGCGGAGAAGGAAGGGGGGTTGCACTGAGGGGGGGTTCTTTCTGATGGGGAGACTGAGCAGGTTTTTAGGCTAAGGGGCAGAGGCAGTGGAGGAGACTTGAGGTCTTGGGAGAAAAGTGAGAACGCCCCTGGTCTGGGGTTTTATGCTGGAGCAAGGAGGGATGATGAGTGGGGGCTGTGATGGTGGTAGTGAGGGAGGGTGAAAACTTGTGCTGGAGGTGGCCACGGAGGTGGCCTGTGGTGGGTAAAGAGGGGGAAGGGTGCAAGGGGGTTGATGGGATGAATGAATGCTACCAGGGCGAGAATCAAGGATGAGGACGTGAGGGACAGGCTGCTCCCCTATGCGGTGTTCTCTTGCCTGAGGCTGGGGAGCCTGGACTTGGGCAGCTAGTGGCCACAGGGCTGGGCGGGATGCCAGTCCTTCATCTAGTTGATCCTCGGAATCTTGGGAGTCAATTCCTGGGAAGGGTCGGGCGGGTCCCAGGATCAGGGGAGAAGGGGGCTCGAGTCGGTCGTCGGATCTGGGGCACCGGGTGGGTCCTGGGACAGACAGGGTATCTGGCAGGGATCAGGAAGATTCTGGAATTAATTAGAGATCAACTGGGTATTAGGCAGAAAGCAGGTGGCTCTTGGAATGAGAGATGGGGAGGGGGCCTCAGGATGTGGAGGAGATTGGGTGAATCCCAGGATCTCTTGGGCTTCGGCAAGGGACTCAGTGAGACCCAGACATCTAGGGAATCATGCGGGATCGGGGGGGGTCCAGGGTCGCGCGGGGTCCGGCTCACCGGTATCATGCAGGAAGAGCACCAGCGTGATCCCCCAGGTCAGGACGGTGTGCCCGGTCCGCACCAGGACCCCAGGCCTGAGCAGCGCCCACGGCGCCATCGCCTCTGCCCGGGGCCCCACCCGGAAGAAGCGCTCAGAGGGGCGGGCCCTCCGAGGGAGAGGACCCACCGCCACCCGGGGATTGGAGGAGGCAGGCTGTGGGCGGGGCCGAATTGGGTGACGGAGACTGCCTATTGGACGGTAGCTGCGGCCGAGTAGGCCCTCGAGCCCACAGGTGCCTGAAGAGGCTGAGGGCGGGGCCGGAGCGCGCGCAGCCGGTAACTCCCCCACCCCCACCCCCCACCAGCCAGGTAACTTTCGAAAGCCGGGGAGCCGTCGGGAGCCTCGACCCAGCCCCACTGGGGTTCCACCACCAGCCCCAGGGCCACAGCCTAACGCATGCGTACAGCTTCCTGGACGCTTCAAAGATCCAGGTGTTGTGACTTCAGGTTGCAGAATTGTGCGCGGTTCGGAGATGTGACGCCTGAGGCCTCGAGAGGGGCAGGACTCGCCCAAGGTTGCGCCGTGGTGATACCCTTACGTCCTATTCATTTTCAGATATTGCAGATGGGATGAGAGCAGAGTGGAGGTACGTGGTGCAAGTCTGACTCTGACTTGGGTCAGAGTCAGAAATCCCAGCACTGCCTCTTCCTACCTGTATGAGTTTGGGCAAGTTACTGAACCACTGCGAGCTCTGTTTTCTGTCTGTGTAATGGAGATGATAATAGTACCCCCCTGCTGAGGTGGTTGGAGGACTCAATAATGGAAATAAGAGTGTCTAGCACAGGACTGTCTTGTCTCCCCGGCTCTAAGCCAGCACCTACACCCTTCAGCCTTGCCCAACCCAGGGCTTCAGGCCAGGGAAGTCCCAGTGCAGCTTTGATTTGTATAGAGGTGACTGGGTATTTTAAAGGGAGAATGAGGGAGTTGAGATGGGGAAGGGCAGGGGCTTGAAGAGACTCAGAGCAGTGAAAAATGACAAACAGTGGGTCAGGGTAAATGCTGATTGGGCCAGCTGTGTCTGCTATCTGGCAATAATTGAAGTTCAGCTTCTATCCTCCCACAGAGACTGGGAGACAGAGGCCGGATCCTTCCTGATGACTACATTTTAAAGGGATGGCTATCAGGTCCTTGAGAAAGACACTCCTGAGTTGTAGGAGGTACAAATACACCTCAGAGGGACAGAGAACGCATTCACAATTGTGAGCCCTTTTTAGTAAACGCTCTAAGAAAGGGTGGTCAGGGGCCTGTGGTCAGGTGTTGGTTAAAAACAGTAAATTCTTTTGGCAGCCTGGAGCTTTCTCAGGCAGGCACATTAAGGGGGGGCTAGGGTCATCCTAGGGATGTGACCTTGAGCTGTTAGAAGCTATGTTAGTGTTTAAGTCTTTTAATGTCAGAGGTGGGAGTGAATGAAATCACTTGCGCTGAAGTCTGTAGTTGTTTGGTTTTTTTGCGGTACACGGGCCTCTCACTGTCGCGGCCTCTCCCGTTGCGGAGCACAGGCTCCGGACGCGTAGGCTCAGTGGCCGTGGCTCACGGGCCCAGCCGCTCCGCGGCATGTGGGATCTTCCCAGACCAGGGCACGAACCCGTGTCCCCCGCATCGGCAGGCGGACTCTCAACCACTGCGCCACCAGGGAAGCCCTGAAGTCTGTAGTTTTTATAGGCCAAGGTTGAGGCCTAGTGGAGAAGAGGGCTTGGAGCCTGGCTACAGTTTGGTCTAGGAGAGGGCCTTTGTCACTGGGCACTGGGGCACACCGCCTGGCATGTTTGGGAATGGTCCCACTTGATCTGGGACCAGCACCTAGACTGTTGCTTGGGGAAGAGCTCTCCCTCATCGGGTGCCGCCTCAGTAGGGCTTCAGGGGCACGGAAGTCACTGCTGACAGCTACGCTGGGACAACGGGTGTAAACCAGGACCATCCTGGGCCAAAGCTGAGTCATCTCAGGATTTGGCCCCGGCTCCTTCATCCCCTCCTGCTGGCGCCCTCGCCCTCCACTCTGCTGCAGCCACGTGGGCGGCTTCGTGGTTCTCCCTGCGAGGTCTTCTCCTGGCAGGGCCCTCTGCCCAGGACACTCTTTCCCTGGACCCCTACAGCCAGGCCTGGCAGCCCGGTCTTTCTGCTGGATTCAGCTCGCATGTCTCCGCTTGTGAGAAGCCTCCCATGCCCAGGATACCACGCTGTCCCTTATCTGCACGTATGCTCTTCCGTCTCCCTAAGGGGCTGTGGCCCAGCTAACTCCAGTCTCTGCTGCACACTCCCACCGGCCCACAGGAGGGGCCTGCTCTGTGCTCCCTTCTCCCTGCTCCTCACACACTGGGTCATAATCTCATATTTAACATTTGTCTCTACCATCAGACAGCCATTCTGGGCGGGGGCCCTGTTGGTCTGTTGCCAGCTGTACCCTCAGTGTCTGGGCACAGCGGTGTGGAGAGACTGCAGAGGAAAAACAGGTGCTCCAGCCCGATCTGCCACCTGTCCCCAGTCTGCAGTTGACCCTCTGGGCTGGGCACACAAACTGACCCAACGCACCCTCACTCAAGGCCCACTGCCTGAGCCATCCCAGGGCCCTCTCCAGACCCCATCCCTTCCACAAAAAAAGACACTCTGCTCCACTTTGCACAAAAATGTATTTCTGTGACATCCCAAAGTACAGACATTTACCCAGGCCCCAGGTGGTAATGCAATGCAATGTGAGCTCTGCCTGGGGCCTGGCTCAGGCCACGTGAGCATGGAAGGGAGGGGCAGATGTGGCCCATCTGCTAAGCTGAGGGACACAGGGCAGCTGGCCCTTCCCACAGCTGGGAGCGAAAGACCCCAGGGGAGAAAGGCCAGGTGCCTCTCCCCTGGGCTGCTCATCCAGACCACTCTGTCTGCAGGCAGAAACACCAGGAGAATCCAAAAACAGGCCCAGGGAAGGAGGAGAGAAGAAAAGCCACCCCCCAGGGGCCACCTGAAGAGTCAGCTCTGCTCCCCAGCCCTTGTTCCAGAGGGGCCTCCTCACCGCCGTCTGTGCCATGAGAAGCAATTCGGAGTGACATCAAGGGAGGACCACAAGATATTTCAAGATACGTTTGTGTCTCACACTTCTCTGAAACAACAGCACGGAGGTTCCCGAGGGAAAGCCTGGGGTCAGTATGGGAGGGGCGCGGGAAGGGCCCCAGAGGGCCGGGCAGGGCCGCTGCAGGATGTGCCAAATGCTGGTCTGGAGGTGTCTGCCTGTTGCCACCGGGAAAGGCTGGCTTGGGGACCTCCTGCCTGTGAGAGAGGTGTGGGGTCCTCTGGGCAGCGGGGCAGGCAGGGGCGAGTGAGGCAGGCTCAGTTCTGCTGGTGGGGTGCCTGGGCACCGTGGGTGCTGCGGGCAGATGAGGGGTAGGGGGTGAGGGGAAAAAGCCCCTGGCCCCAGGAGGTGCTGGCTTCCAGGGTGGGGGGCAGGTTCTGGATATGTTTGGCAGAAGGGGCAGTGGAATCTGCCTGAATTCTGACCAGCCCTGGGCTGGGGCCTTCGACAGCCTGGGACCTGGTGGGAGACTAGGAGGCAGCCTCCATAGCAGCGTGGCCTCAGGCAGGCCTGGCCAGAGGGCAGCAGAGCCACTGTGAGCTCCACTCCTCGAGGGCCCTCTGGGGCTGGGACTGCCTAGACCTAGGCAGGCACGGCTTACTTGCTCGCCCCAGAGGCCCACAGCCGAGAGCACCAAGGCATTTGGGAGACCCAGTGGGGTTAGTTGTAATCTCCAAACCCCATTAGCTGCACCCAGGAACCTAGAGGGCGCCCTCAGGCTTTGGTGGGCGGGTTAGGGTGCTGGAGTGGGCTATCGAAAGCCCACTGCCTCTCCCAACAGGAAGGGAGGCCAAGGTCAGAGGCTATAGGGCGAGGGCTGGACACTCACAATGTTACAGGCATTTAGTCTGGCAGGCGTAGGAGTGAGTGTGGCAGCGATGAAGGCTTTGAGTTGGGGCTTGAGAATGGCCGAGGAAGCTGCGAGGACTCAGGGAGTGTTTCTTTTGTTTTTGTACAGAAATCATACACACAAAACTTCACACTTCCTAACCAAAAAAAAATAATATATATATAATATATATATATAATATATATATAATATATATATATTTTATATATATATATATATATATAATATATATATATCTCACTAATGTTAAGGAAAAGCGTCGGTTGTGCAAAAGTCCCCCTGTGTCCCTTCATCCAGTGGGAGGCTCCCCGGGTGGGGATCTGCCAGCTGGGCTGCTTGAGAGTGCTTCCTCCCAGCCTCGTGGTCCAGAGCAGTGGCGGCTGTGGGGGCAGAGGCCTCTATCTGGATGTATCCATGTTCTCCTCTTTAAAGTTACTGCAGTGCTCAATCACCTTGCTGGAGACAATGAGAGAAAGAGGATTGGAGGGTGGGCTCGGGTTGGGGTGGACCCAGCCCCTCCCAGCTGATCAGGCTGCTGGATTTGTTAGCCAACGTTAACCATGATGTTGACGCTGAATGAGATGAAGTGTACAAAGTGGTGGGCAGAGTGGCCAGCATGTGCGGGGTGCCCAGGAAATGGTACTTGTGGCCACGAATGCCATCAGCCCCGCGTGCTCCCCTCCTACTTCCCCAGGCCCCCTTTCCCACCTCTCAGTGCCTGGGCATCTGTGGTTAGGGGCTTCCCTGAATCAGCTCAGGCCTAACCTCCAAAACCTTCTGGTCTTTTTTTCAGCAACATCTTCCTTCTTCACCTTTTCCCTGTACACCCAGGCCTTTTTCTTCCCCAAAGTCTACTGGTGGTCCCCAAACTGGCTGCACATCAGATTCACCCAGAGATCCTGATCCAGCAGCAGGTCCGGGTAGGGCTAGGGCAGCTGTGCTTGCACAAGTACAAGGGCCCGACACCCTGCAGCGGCCAAGTCCCCGTGCAGCGTTTGGGAATCACCCCTCATGCTCAGATCTCGAGTCTGTCTCCCACTCTAGTCTGGCCCTTGGGAACCGCCGTCAGGTGTCACCCTGAACCCTGCACGGCCTTCCCATTCACACTAAGCCTCTGGGTTGGTGGCGTGTGTGTGTGTGTGTGTGTGTGTGTGTGTGTGTGTGTGTGTGTGTGTGTGTGTGTGTGTGTATGTGTTCACTGCAGCCTCCATGTGCTAAAGAGGTGGCATTGGGATGCCTGGGGTGGGACAGGACTGGTGAACAGGCAGAGGGATTTCTCCTAAGCACCCTGCCATCAGGCTGGCCAGCTTGGGTACACACCTCAGGTCTTACAGAGATGTTCAAAGTGACTGGGGTAGGTTACGGGTCAGTCTTACCCAGTGCTTCTCAAACCTCCTGGGAGCCCTGTTGACAGTGCACATTCCCAGGCCCACCGGAAAAGAAAATCTAGAGTGGAACTGAATGTTTTTAACAATCTTTTTAGGTGATTCTTTAGGGAGATTAAGTTGGAGAACCACTCATTTTACCATTCTCAAACTCAGACCAATCTGTCAATTAAATGTTTAAGCAGTGGGCTTCCCTGGTGGCGCAGTGGTTAGGAATCCGCCTGCCAATGCAGGGGACACAGGTTCAAGCCCCGATCCGGGAAGATCCTACATGCCGCAGAGCAACTAAGCCCGTGCGCCACGACTACTGAGCCTGCGCTCTAGAGCCCACGAGCCACAACTACTGAAGCCCGCATGCCTAGAGCCCGTGCTCCGCAACAAGAGAAGCCACCGCAATGAGAAGCCCGCACACCGCAACGAAGAGTAGCCCCCGCTCGCCACAACTAGAGAAAGCCTGCGCGCAGCAACAAGGACCCAACATAGCCAAAAATAAATAAATTAAAAACAAAAATAACGTTTAAGCAGTGCCTTTTTTTTTTTTTTTTTTGCGGTACGCAGGCCTCTCACTGTTGTGGCCTCTCCCGTTGCGGAGCACAGGCTCCGGAAGCGCAGGCTCAGCGGCCATGGCTCATGGGCCCAGCCGCTCCGCGGCATGTGGGATCTTCCCGGACCGGGGCACGAACCCGTGTCCCCTGCATCGGCAGGCGGACTCTCAACCACTGCGCCACCAGGGAAGCCCAAGCAGTGCCTTTTGCCGACAATAACTGCAGAAACAGCCAGTGAGTAGTTGTCTGGGGGGCCTCTGAGCTCCAGGCCCCTCCCCCACGATACTCTTTATTCTGTGCTGTGTTTAGAACTGGGGTAAACGTAACCCTGTTCTCTTCTAGAATGCATCCTGGGAAAGCAAGGTCGTTACTGCTGATTGCGACACGTAGCATCTCTGAGGGTCTCTCTTGTGCACTGATGGGTGTGAGATCCCGGTAGATGATATTTTAGACCCGGTAGTGAAAACGACACAGCAGCGGAAGGCCTTGATGGCCCTGCCGTGTCCGGGACCTTCACATTCAGAAACTCATTTGCATTCTGCCTGATCCCTAGAATGTATTTTACCATACTGTGTCCTCTCTTTAGTTGGAATGTCTTTGGCCAAAAATAATGACAAGTTCTGACCTGACTTGCTAATGCCCAGGGATGAGAGGACGTAAGAAAATAAAGCTTACAGATGAGGGCAATGACGCTCCGCTCAGAGCTTGGTCATCCAGTTTCCGGCCGCACTGTGGCCAAAATGACACTCAGGGAGGCCCCAGCTGGACGTCAGTATGCTGTCCACTTCCTCACTCAGCTGAGTTGCCCCTGGGAATTTCAGCCATTCCTAACCACGAGAGGGCCTGGCTGTGTCCCTCACTCCCCCAAGTCTAGGCTCCAAGCAGAAACACTGCCAGTCTCTCACCGGGCCATTTCCTTGGTCTCTTGCCGCGCGGTTGCCATCTTGATCATGTCCCTCAGGAGGGGCATCCCACCTTCTTTGATCAGCAGGGGGCAGTACTTGTCCGCTGTGGATAGGGACCGACAGCAGGTGATCAGGGTGGGATTTCTATCAGCCTGTTGCCCAGAAACCCACCCTTGCTGCAAGAACTGCCCTCCCAGGAGGCGGGATGAAGACTCGGCCCTGAGTGAGGGCACTGCTGCAACCGGCCAGGAGCCATGTTTGCCCAGCCCTGGGGCCCAAGTTCCTGAGGCCACCTGGGGGAAGCAAGGGGTGAACCCCTTGGAAAAGGCTCTTCCCTTCTTTGCCTCACGGTGGCATTTTCCCCCGCCAAATGTCACCCAAACCAGCACCTTCTACTCTGAGAAGTTTTTGTAAAAATAGAGCTTCCTACGCACTGCCCTTGGCTATCCTGATTCAACAGATCCAGGAACCTGTTTATTTGTACTTTTAACAAAATATTTCCAGCCAGGATGGAACCACCAGGGCTACCTATTGGGTGGCTTCATGGTTCACTCCAACAAAGAACATTCTAGGGCTCGGTATCCAGGGCTATACACTCCACGGAGAACACGGGCATTTCAATGGCCCTCCAGCAGCTCTATGTCGTAGGAGCTATTTTTATCATCTCCATTTAATGATGAAAGAGCTGAGCTTCAGAGAGATGAAGTTATCCACTCAAAGTCACTCTAGAGGCTTGTCTGAGGGAGTCCGGGCTCAGGGCTCTTCCTCTGTGCTACACTGCCTCTTTGAGGTAAGGTGCTACTTTTTAGTAAGACTAACCTCAAGAAATAATAAAAAATTGGCAAATGCTTACTGAACAGCTGGGATGTGCCAAAGCACTCTTCCAAACACTTTACATGTCTTATTTCACAGCAATCCTATGCGGAAAGTACTATTACTACCCCATTTTAAAGATGAGGCAAATGAGGCACGGAGAGGTTGAGAAACCTGCTCAAAGTAACACAGGCAGTCTTCCCCCAAGGCCTGCACTCTTATTCACTCTACCAGTAGCAGGACTGAGCAGTATCCAGGCACCAGGGCTCAGTACTTTCTGCTGGTTCTCTTTTCACATCAATCTTATGAGGTAAGTGTTATTATCCCCATTTTACAGAGGAGAAAACTGAGGCCCAGAGAGGTTAAATAACCTGCATGAGATCACATAACCAGTAAAGGAGAGAACCAGGGGTCAAACCTGGTCTGCAATCAAAGTCTCTCGGTGCTGCACCCTCTTTTTCCACTCCCCCAAAGCCACTGAGCAGAGGACAGTTCAGGCTCTTCTAAGAGGGGGTGGGAGTCTCTCCGAGGAAATGAGTGAGACTTGTTTTCAAGTTCTCTCCTGTTCTCTCGGATGTCTGTTTCCTCAGGGGTTAGTTCTTGGTTTGGGTTGGTCTTACCCTGCCTTACAGAAGGCATGGAGATTTTTGACTATCCACTTGTATGGAAGCAGGAAACATTAAGAAAGCTGTCTGGGATCTCTGGATGGGCCGGCTCTTCTGCCAGGCCTGCTTCTGCCGATGAGGCAGGGGCCAGCCATTATGCTGGGTGTCCCACCAATGCCAGAAAGCGGAGGGCTGGGTGCTGAGACGCAGACACTGACACCAGCTCTCATAGTACTTCCACCTGGATTATCACCTCCCTGAGGGCAAGTCTGCTTTCAGCCGATGAGTGAACAAAGGGTTAGTGGGTACTCACGGTAGACAGACACCAGGTTGTACAGGGCCCAGGTGGCCCAATGCTGGCTGACAGGTGAGATGCCCTGGGGAAGGAGGCGAAGAATTGGCTCAAATGACCTATAGGAAGAAAAATCAAGGTCACTTTTTTTTTGCCACTCTGTGCGGCTTGAGGGATCTCGGTTTCCTGACCAGGGAATGAAGCCAGGACATGGAGTGAAAGCCTGGAATCCTAACCAGTAGGCCACCAGGGAACTCCCTCAAGGTCACTTTTTATGCCGGGCATTGTGGGGGGAGGTGCATTGTCTCTTGTTGGGGGTTTGTCCTCACTGAAGGGTCCCGTGGACAAATGATGAGCAGGCCAGTAGGATGGAGGGGACGGGGGGCACCCGGCCCTTCAGGCTCCACAAAGAGAGCGCCCTGGTGAGAGAGGTCATGAGCATGAGGGAGGTAGGAGGAACACAGATCAGGTGGTGCAGAAACTGGGGACCACGGCAGGGAGGAGAGCCCCAGCCTGGGAGGTGGGGGACAAAGGACCCTGGGAAGCAGAAGAGATTGACTGCACTTCCCATGATGGCCTTCTACTACGCATCATTTGGAGTCATGGTCCAAAAGCCTGAAAAATGTATGTGCAACCTCCACCCCCTCCCCGGGCCAGTGATTCCACTTCAGCTCTCCTCTGAAATGACAGTAATTGGAGTGTCGGCAAAGCCACGAGCATGAGCCTGTTCCTCCCAACACGGGTTTTCAACTTCAATGTCCATCAATACAAGATGGCCCAGGTGCGCACAGAAAGTGACTCAGTCATAAAACGATGAGGGAGACGCATAGCTGCGGCTGGAAATTCACACACGAGATAGTAAGACTTGATGCCAGCTGGACTGGAGGTAATTAAATCTGTGCATAGAAAACTGCTGGAAAGGGAGACGCCAGAATGTTGGGGGGAGATGCTCTTTTAGGGAATGAATGGTTTCCGTTTTGTTTCCTGTTGCGTGTCTGTATTTTCTCCTTTTTTTTTTCACAACTGGACAGGTATCAAATGTTTGTAAACGACAGGCTTTGGGTACACACAGGTGTCGATGTGAGGAAACAGGCACCAAACTGTAGAGGTGAGATGTGCGCATTTACATGCTGTGCTCTACGTGGACTACACCTCGGTTAGTAACACCTGACACAGGACTAGGAGGAGGGCAAGTAGCTCGCACCAGACCTTGTTGGGAAGGAGCATCCTGTCCTAGCACTTACCCCACGTCCACGTCCCACGCCTCCCCACTCCGCACCTGTAATTGATATTTCTCCGTGAGTTGATGTCCCAGCTCTGGATGGCTGCCCACATGCGCTCCTCTACCTCCTCCCGCTGGGGTTCACAGATGCCCCAGGCCTCAGGGCCATCAAACATGATGTGGGAGAGGACGCCACAGGCATTGTAGGAAACCTCAATCCCATCAGCCTTGCTCTCCAGCAGGTTGCTGCCAAGAAGAGAGAAAAATGGAGTCCTGATCCCCAAGTCCCTCTTCAGATACCAGCTGCTGGACCCCAACTAAAAGACCAGATACCAGAGGTACTATTGATTTCTTTATCACTTATCATTTGTACCCAGATGACTTCTAAAGGGGATATAAGGCCGCTTAAGGTAAGATACAGCTACAACAGGACCATTCGTGGAGGGTTGAAAGAATAAGAGACCACATCATAGAGTGAAGGCGGCATTCCTAACAGAAATCTAGGCTAACAGCAGTTACTGGAACTGAGCACTGACTAGAGCTCTAAGCATCCTGGCAGCCAAGGCAAAAATGAAAAGAAGAGAAGTACCAACCTGAAGACACTGATGAATTGGGAAGTCATTAGCTGGGGCCGTAGCTCCTTCACCTCTGCCACATTCCCCAAGAGTCCTAGCATATTCCGATGCAGCTCCTGCTTCTCTGGGAACTCCTGGCAAAACGAGAGCCGTTGGGGGTCATATCAATGAGTACTTAATTAGTGTCTGATACTGGTAACCTAGAAGCTTTATGAGCATCTGTCTGGCCATTTCAACTAGATAGACAAAGCGGGGGTGGGGCGGGGGCGGGTGCAATCTGCCGCTCTCCTACCTTCCGGTACACCTAGGACAGTGCTGGGTACACACTACAAGGGATTAAAGTGGTAGAGCTCCCTGCCACAAAATCAAAGGCTGAGTGGAGATCTGACCTATAAAATTATGAATGGGACAAACATGATTCTGTTTACCAAAGCTCAAAATATTAGTCTAAGGGAATCCTTTTGGAAACTAGAGCAAGACAGTCAAGAATGAGTTTTAGGATGAACAGACCATCCTACTGGACAGAATTCTGTCTGGCTGATACCTCAGTGGACCCCAGCCAGACCTGGAGAGTCTGAGAAATCGTGCTGAGAAGGACGGGGCTGAGTTCTCCCTTGGAGGGAGGGCTCTAAGGGAGCGCCCAGCCAGGTCGTCTGGGTCAGGGAAGACCTCTGGAGCTTCTTCCTGTTGGCAGCAAATCCTGGGCTGGCGGGCCTGTGAGTTGATCCCCACTGCCCTTCCATGGGAACCATGGGGAGAGGGGTTGCTGGGGGACATGGGGACAGAAGAGCGGCCAAGTGGGAGTCAAGGAGGCTCCTGGAGAGGGCGCTACCTTCAGGCAGTCCAGGAAGAGCTTCATGCCGTTGAAGTTAAGGAACATCTCACAGTTGTCGGGAGTCTCATCCGTGATATTCCACAGGGCGCTCCAGGAGAACTCCATCACCTGGTCACACTGAAGCGGGGAGAGGGCTCAGCACAGGTTCACCTGGATGGGCCCCCAGGCTCCTGGCACCCGGTGACAGGGTCCCCTGACACAATGTGGACACCCCCCCAGGGGCAAGCCAGTCCCTTCTCAGGCTAGGGGAGGGGCAGGGTGGCTCCATGAAGACTCAACTTACTGTCTTGTCCAGCAGCTTCTTCTGAATCAGCTTCAGCATGGTCTGCGGGCAGAGAAGAGAGCTCGCCAGGGGGCCAGGGCTTCAAGAGCTGCCACGTCCCCCAAGAGCCAAGAGGGAGGGAAGAGTCAGCAATTCTATTCCTGTTAATACATCCTGACGAGACCAAATCTGCCTCTCTATTTGGGAGGCTGTTGGGAGAAGTGCCACCCACGGACCTGATACTTGGCATCAGGACGCCTGGGTGCTAGTCCTGGCTCGAGCCTGACCCCACGTGGCTGTGGGCACGGCCCTCCTCCTCTGTGGGTTTCAGCCTCCCCAGTGATAACTGAAAGGAGGAGACTAGATGTGCCTTCCTTTCTTCAGCAAATATTTATTAACTCCCCACTGTGCACCAGGCCCTGCGCTAGGAAGTGCCGGGGACGGGATGATGGAAGGAACAAGCATGGCGTCTCTCCCTACGGAGCTCACAGCCAGTGGGGAGGCTAATGTTAAACAGATAGGCCCTCAGATATTTATTTAATCCCAGTTGGGAAGACATAAGAGGGGCACTTGGTCTGAGGAGGCAGGAGTGACTTGTACAGTGGGACCCAACAGGAGAGTGGAGGGGCTGGTAGAGGATGACAGAGTGTTCTCTAGGTGGAGGAAATCTACGGGTCATCAGCAACTTTCACCGTTAGGAAATTCTTCCTTTGGAAGTAGCTGTTTTTTTTTGGGGGGGGGGTGGCGGCTGTTCCACGCGGCACACGGGATCTTAGCTCCCCAGACCAGGGATCGAACCCGCAGCCCCTGTATTGGAAGCTCAGAGTCTTAACCACTGGACCGCCAGGGAAGTCCCAGGAAATTCTTCCTTTGGTCCGGCCTAAATCCTCCCTTTGGGCAGTGGGGCTGTGGAGGAGGGAGGGAGAGGCAGCCCCCACCACGCGCGCACGCACCACGACAAAGCCCATCTTGCCCACGGCCTCCTTGTGGTCGTTGTCCACCTGGCAGACCAGGGCGTTGCACAGGTGCACGGCGATGCGCTGGATCGACTCGTCCTGCCGCGTGGGGTTGAGGATGCTGAGCAGGAGCTCGTTGACTCGGCAGTACTGGAACTCCAGCTCCTCAGGGATGCTGAAGTTGCAGAGGGTCAGGCAGCAGTTCCGCTGGACCTGGGTGGGGCCAGGAGACAAGCGGGGCACAGTCAGGGTCAGCCTTGGGAGCTGGACTTGAGGGGCTCTCTAGAGGTGTGAGATCATCCAGAGCTGTGGTGGTCCACGGAGGCTGCCTGGAAGAGGAGACTACAAGGCTTTTTTTTTTTTTTAATATTTTTTAAAAACGTGAACTGTAATATACAGAAGAGTGCATAAAACACAAATGTATAGTTTTGCAAATAATTATAAAGCAAACAAGCTTTTCAACAACCATGTAAACACCATTTGGGTCAAGAAACAACATTGCCAGCACCCAGAAGTCCCCACATGTCCCTTCCTTGTCATAAGCCCCTCTCCCCACGAGAGAGCCCCATCCCTGCCTTTCACTTGAAAGATTCTCCAGCATCTTGTGGCTTTTTGTTCAACCACAGGTTTGCAAGATCAACCATCTTGTTATAAGTAGCTGAAATGCATTTTTTTTTTCATTTGCAGTATAGAATTCTAATTTATTTATGCAGTCCACTGCTAGCGGACGTTTGGGTAGACTTCAGTGTTTGGCTACTTCAAACAATGTCCTGTACGTGCATCCTGGTGTCCATGTGTGTGGGCTCCTCTAGGGCACCCACGCGCAGGGTGGAGTTTCTAGGTCACAAGTTGTGCACGTCTTCAGCTTTACCAGGTAACACCAGACTGTTTCCAAGGTGGCTGTACCAGTTTATACTCCCACCAGAAGCACAGAAAAGTTCCAGTCACTCCACATCCTCAATTACTCTTTGTGCTGTCTGTGGGTTTCTTTCTTTCTTTATTTTACAGTATTCTCAGTGCATTTTCCTCATAATTTCCTTCCATGCTTTCTCATTAGATACTGGAAGTTCACCATACTTCATTACTTATATAAATTAGAGGATATCCTAATCCTCTAATTAACTTGTTAACCCTTGTTAACTCTGTCCTTTTTCTCCCCCACAATATACATATATTTCGTAATTTGAGAAAAAAATTATTTAAAATCATAAAAGCAATACTTACTATAAAAATTTCAAAAAATACTATCTGAGTAGAAAGTTATAAAGTCCCCCACTTAATTCTTCAGAAGTAATTGCCGTTAAAAGTTTGATGCAGGACTTCCCTGGTGGCGCAGTGGTTAAGGATCCGCCTGCCAATGTAGGGGACACGGGTTCGAGCCCTGGTCCAGGAAGATCCCACATGCCGCGGAGCAACTAAGCCCGTGCGCCACGACTACTGAGCCTGTGCTCTGGAGCCCGCAAGCCACAACTGCTGAGCCCACGTGCCACAACTACTGAAGCCCACACACCTAGAACCTGTGTCCCGCAGCAAGAGAAGCCACCGCAATGAGAAGCCCACGCACCACAACGAAGAGTAGCCCCCGCTCACCGCAACTAGAGAAAGCCTGCGCACAGCAACCAAGACCCAATGCAGCCAAAAATATTAAAAGAAAAAAAGGTTTGATGCACAACCTTCTAGATTTTTCTACCATGGAAATACAAATGTATACTTGGGGGAGGGGAGAGGCGAAAGAAGGTTTTATCCATATTGGTACAAAACTTCTCTTCACTTATCAACATGCAGGGCCATCCATCTTTCCATGTTAGGATGTACAGATTTACCATCATATCCCATGATGTGGGCAGATCTTACGTTAATCTTTCAGGTCCAGGCCCCTATTGCTAAAACATTTTGGTTGCCTCTGACTTCTTATTTAATCAAAAAGGGAGGATGTACATGTATCTTTTTCCTCTAAGAACATTTCTAACTGTGGAATTTACACCAAAAGATAAATGCATTCACAGTTTTGGCAGGTTCTGCAAGTTGCCCTGTGAAGAGGTTGTTCAGGTCACACCTCACCAGTGGAAAGTGCGAGTGTGTTCTTCCCCTGACTTTTGTCAACGGACATCATCAATCTCTCGAGTCAAAAAGTGATTATCGGGCTTCCCTGGTGGCACAGTGGTTGAGAATCTGCCTGCCAATGCAGGGGACATGGGTTCGGGCCCTAGTCTGGGAGGATCCCACATGCTGCGGAGCAACTAGGCCCTTGAGCCACAACTACTGAGCCGCGCGTCTGGAGCTTGTGCTCCGCAACAAGAGAGGTCATGACAGTGAGAGGCCCGCGCACCGCGATGAAGAGCGGCCCCCGCTTGCCACAACTAGAGAAAGCCCTTGCACAGAAACGAAGACCCAACACAGCCAAAAATAACTAACTAACTAAATAAAATTTAAAAAGTGATTATCTTGTTACTTGAATTTCTATTTCTTTGAAAGAGTTTATGAATTTGCGAGTCTTCAACTAGCATTCTTTTCTCGTTAAAAAAAAAAAAAAAAAAAGACAAGCCTTTTACCTGATTATAAAATCAATCTCAATGCAAGAAGAACTGTTGCTCTAAAGTCTGGAGTTGGCAGGCAGTGGGAAAGGGGGCCTTCTCATCCCTGCAGAGACTATATCCCCACCAGAGCCTTTCTGGAGGACAATGCAAGAACACGTACCAAATGCTTTAAAAATACACAAACCCACTGCTCCAGCCATTCTCCTTTTAGACGTGTCTCATGAGGAGCATCAATTACTTGTATTCAGCAAAGCCTTATTTGAAATAGCAAAACATGAAAAGCAACCTAAATGTTCAACCGTGGGGCTGACTCAGTAAGTGCAGCCCGTGTATTCGGGGGAGCCCCGTCCTGCTACCCCTCGGGGATGGGGCTTGACCACTGCCTCTGAGCCCCAGCACAGAGTCAGCACCAGGGCAGCCTCTCCTTGGATGAGAGCACTTCACACTATGTTGATACCAACACTTATGAAGCCGACTTGTTCAAACCAGCTGCTCCGGGGGGAGGAGAGCTGGGATTGGAACTTTCACTTTCTAGTTAGTGCATTTTCTATTACTTGAATTTGTTTTCTAAGCATTAGGTATCTCACTTTTGTAATCAGAAAAGAAACAATGCTTTTAAAATTTTGTTGTAAAATGTTTTGTTGATATGGGAGATGTTCACATTTACAAGACGCTGTTGAAATGAAAATCCAGGTTATACAACAGTACACACAGAATGGTCCCATTTACTAAATAAATATGCACAGACTAAAAGCCAGAACAATAGATATCCATTGTTAATCTTGGCTCTCTGTGTGCTGGGATTACCGGTGTTTTGTTTTTTTTTTTCTTTTATACCTGTAATTTTTCTCCAGTAAAAATTTTGATTACTTTTATAATAAAAGCAGTTATTGAAAAAAATACCCACCTCAGCAGAGTGTCACTGGGCAGGCTAAGGAGTTAGCACGAGCAAAGGCCCAGAGTCAGGAGGACAGGGCCCCTGGGGGAGGGTGGCAGTGGGCGATGGACTGGCCGGGTGGGGCCAGGTCCCAGGGCCCTGAATGCCAGGTCCCAGAGTCTGGCAGCAATGCAGCGGGAAAGGGGGGTTGGGGGGGGCGGTACAGAGCCAGGAGAGAAAGGGTGAGAGCAAGCATGGCACCGGGAGGGCTCTGCGAGCCTGCTGGCAAGGCTGGGACACACAGGGTGAGCAGGAAGTGGGGTGTCTGGGTCAGAGCAGGCAGCGGGTGGGGGCTCACCGTCACCTCCTGGTAGGATTCCATGCCATTCAGCACCACCTGGATGACCTGCCGGCGCAGCCTGATGCTCTGCTCTGAGCGATACTCGGAATTGGTCAGGTAGAAGAGGGCAGCGCTGCCTGTCACTTGAATGTTCTTGTCATACTTGTGGCACTTGAGGGCCGTGATGACCAGCTGTATGAAGACAGAGTACGGGCCGGGGTTGGCCAGGCCTGTCCAAGTTGTGCGGGGACAGGCCTGGGGCTGTGAGAGGGGCTTGGACGGTCCTCTGGGGCAGGGCTCAGCCTGATCCTGCTGCCTGAGGGCAGAAGTAGGGGTTGGGGAGCAGAAACTGGGGCAGGCCACAGTCCTGGGACGAGGCCAGCGCTGGGGCAAGTTAGGCATTGCGAGGCGGGGCTGGGGTTTGGGAGGCGGCACGGCCGGTGTCCTGGGGAAGAGGAGGGGTGTAGAGGAGGGAATGGTGGGAATGGACCAGAGCCCAAGGGCCCCCAGGGTCGGGACTGACCTTCAGGGCCCGCAGAAGCTGGTTGCAGCGTTCAATGCGTGCGATGTCGAAAAGCAGGTTGATGGCCCGTGAGGTGATCTCCGGCCTGTGCTCCGTGTAGGCCTCGATGGCATTCAGCACCTGTTCCTCATTTTTGTCACCACTCACCTGGAGATGGAGCATGATCAGAACATCCCAGAAGAGGCCAAGCACTGGGATGCCCGATCCCAGCGCCGCCATCTCTAGGCCCAGGGCAGACCCCTCCTTCCCTTCTCCCAGGGCACCCTGGTCCTCCCCTCCCCCTCCCCCTCTCACTTTGTAGGCCGGAATGTGCGTGAGGCGGCACAGGGAGGTCTCGAAGAGCCCAAGGAACTGCAGTGGCCTCTTCAGAGCCCGGAAGGGCATGATGCTGCTCTTGGAAGGCTCGATGCTGAGGGAAGAGGGTGTTGGGGTGAGTGGCCTCGGGCCCGGGGCTGCCCTGGGTCAGCACAAACAAGGGCCTCTCCCTGGGGGGTGGCGAGGCGTTTCCTTGGGGCCCTCTGCTAGGCCCTCCGGCCTTGTCTATTTTGTTTTTGATTTTTTTTTTTGGCTGCGTTGGGTCTTTGTTGCTGAGCACAGGCTTTCTCCAGTTGTGGCGAGCAGGGGTTACTCTTTGTTGCGGTGCACGGGCTTCTCACTGGGGTGGCTTCTCCTGTTGCAGAGCACGGGCTCCAGGCATGTGGGCTTCAGTAGTTGTGGCATGCGGGCTCAGTAGTTGCGGCACGTGGGCTCAGTAGTTGTGGCACGTGGGCTCAGTAATTGTGGCACACAGGCTCAGTAGTTGTGACACGCGGGCTCAGTAGTTGCGGCACACGGGCTCAGTAGTTGTGGCACGTGGGCTCAGTAGTTGCGGCATGCAGGCTCAGTTGTTGTGGTATGCGGGCTCTAGAGCGCAGGCCCAGCAGTTGTGGCGCACGGGCTAGTTGCTCCGCAGCACATGGGGTCTTCACGGACCAGGGCTCAAACCCGTGTCCCCTGCATTGGCAGGAGGATTCTTATCCACTGTGCCACCAGGGAAGCAGAGAAGTCCCTTTTTTTTAAAGGCAGGGGACGGACATAGACCCCACCTCTTGATGGGAGGGTGACAAGGTCACACTGTAGAGAACATGTGGGATAGGAGATACTGTTGCAGCCATCTTTGGAGAATCCTATCTGCCATTCTAGTGAGGATGTGTCACCTTTAGGTTCCCCCAACAGTCATGAAGGGACATGCCCATCAACCAAACCCCACTCCATTCCGGTGGGGGAGAGGGTTTACGGCCAGTGACAGCTGGATGGGTTTGAATCAGCTCTCTCCTCCAAACAACGAACCTGGGGACCAGCCTGTCTGCCGCATCACCTAATGAGTGGCGGGTATGCTGGCCTTACCTTAATACCACCACACCAGCTCCGGCCCGTCTGAGCGCCGTAATCTCCCAGTCACTCCCCGTGCAGTACCTCCAGCCTTTGCACGTGCTGTCTCCTCTGCTAGGACACCCTTCCTCTGGCAAACTCAGAATGAGCTTTCTGCACAGCCTGGGTGCCATTCCTCCTCCTCCCTCCTTCCTGACCCTCAGGGCAACCCCAGAGCCCTGTGCAGCCCTAATAATGACCCGTCTGTCCCCACTAGCTCACACAGACTCGGGAGGGTCTGATTTGTTTCTTTCTGTCCAGCATCCAGGACAGCACTTGACAGAGGGGCACTTGGTCAATGCCTGTTGAATGATACCCTGTTAGCAAACATGGCAGGTGGGTCCCCACCTGGTCTGTCCTGCATCCTCGTCCATCTTAGAGATGCTGCAGTTCTCCAGGATCATGTGTCCAGAGATGTCCAGGGACATCAGGTTCCCCAGCTTCTGCACAAAGAGGCTCAGCACCTTGCGAGTCAGCTTGAACTTGTAGTAGCTGGAGAGGCGGTCTCGGGAGATGTCCAGGTGTCTGGAGATTGGAGTTGGGGGCACAGGTCAGGAGCTGGACACAGACTGGGGCTGCCTCATAGACCCCTGCTGTTTCAGTCCATGGCAGGGGAGGGCCCATCCCTATTACAACCACTCCAGGGCGTTCTGGGAAAAAACGTGCTGGGACCCAGGTGCCCTTAACAGCTCTGGTCAGACCAAAACAGTGGGTTTAAGGAATAGGACTGTCTCTTCTATCCCCACCTTCTGCCTGGCCGGGGGCTCAGGAGTCTTCTGGGACTGACAATCCGCACCTCCCCCCCCCCACCCCGCGAGCTCTGGGCTCACAGCTCACCGCAGCTTGTGCAACTGGACAATAACACGGATGTGGTCGTCAGACAGGTCCATGTTGTAGAGCACGAGGGACACCAGGCTGTCTTTCCACTGGGTTAGGAAGGCCGCGTCGCTCGTCTGGATGCCCGAGAGGTCCAAGGCGGCCAGCGAGTTGAGCGGCCGCAGCAGGGACTCCACGGGGACCCCATCGATCATGCGGCCCAGGTTGAGGAAGCGCAGGCGGCTAAAGCCCTCGAAGGTGAAGTCCTTGACCAGCACCTGACAGGTGGGGTTGACGAGGCACTCGTCTTCACAGCCCCCCGGGTTCTCCTCCTCGTAGAAGATGTTCGCGCAGCCGAACAGGCTCAGGGACACCAGGGTGTGGCTGAAGCTCCTCAGCGTCTGCAGGCTCTTGGCGGACAGCTTCTCGCAGTTGGTCAGGTACAGCTCCACCAGGTCCTGGCAGCGGGCACAGCCCCATTATCACCTCTGCACCCACACCCCAGCCTAGGCCTGGCCCTGAGCCACACGTGGGGCTTGGGGAGGGGTCTGCACGAGGGGGAGAGCCCTGGAGGCGCCTCAGGATTCCTGGGCTGGAGGTGACCGGTCCTGCCCCAACTCTGCCTGACCGTCTCAGGGTGGCCTCCCCTGGCCATCCCCGGTGCCTGGTGACCAGGTCTCACCTGCTTGCGAATGGCTTCCAGGTCCTGGTCCTGCACCAGGTCCTCGCGGAGGTGGATTCGGGTGAGGCGGGTGCTGCGGGGGTCCGAGAAGAGGCTGAAGAAGCTCTCATGCGGCTCAAAGTTGCAGGCGGCATTGACCAGCTCCACATACCTGGGAGGGAAGGAAGCCTGGCTCAGGGGAGGGACCCGCATGCTCCCTTCAAGGCCCAGCACAAGCCCTCCCCTTCCTCTGAAGCCTTCCCTGGCCACCCCGGCAGCAACCTCCATCTCCTCCCCTCCTCTTCCTCACAGCACCTGGTTGGATCCTGACTACCCTACAGATGAGACTAAGGGTGGCCCCAGCAACCAGGAGTCCAAAGGTAGACCAGCTGGTGATAAAGGGGCCTCTATCAATGGCAAATCCCAAGCTCTTCCCCACCAAACTGTAGACGCTTCTATAACAAACATACACGTCCACACTCCCCATCTTCTTTAAGCCAGCTTCTGACTTTGATCAGCCCTTCCCAGAACCCTGTCCAACAGGAAGACTGAGCCGAGGGGTTTGGAGTTCCCAGCTGGGTACAGAGCAAGCGCTCAGCAAAACTCTGTCGAGATACCAGCAGGTGCTGGTCTGGTGGAAAAGGCTGTGGAGTCATACACCACCCTGGCTTGGCTGTTCACTACCTGGGCAACTTCACACGAGTAACTGCAATTCCCCAGACCTCAGTTCCTTCATCTGTAAAATGGACACAACTCTGCTCTGCAGTGTCCAATATAGTGCCTGACCCACATTAGATGCTCAGAATGTTTTTACAAGTTGGGCTCTCAGGTCACACACAGGTTCCCACTTTTATAGGCAACTGTCTGGTCTAACAATTTCCCTCTGGGCATCTGGACCGAACCTCCAGCAGTCAGGCCTGTATATCATCCTTCTAGGAGCCTCTATTAGTGGGGAGTCCCTTGGAGAAGCCACACAGAGATTTTCTGAATGATCTGATCCCTGCTCAGGGGTCCATTATTCTGGCACTGGTGCATAAATATGTATGTATTCAGGTTCACACACAGACACGTGTTCACAGGCACAGGTGCATCGTGTGTGTACGCACACGCGTGTGCGTACACAAATACACACACAGGACAGCATATAACTCCTTCATTTATATTATAGGAGAGGTTTCTACACCCTCTCATAGGTGTAATGCATACCTGCAGTTTTACACTCAAACCTACCCTGTGCTGCAGAAGCCCACGTGTGTGCAAACACATTCCTTCACGTGCGCCCCCCTCCACACACATACCAACATGCGCAATTACAACTTTACAGTTATGGAGGGGCCAGTGTTCTCTTGCACCCACGGATACCCACGTGTGTGCATATCCCCACGGGGGGGCACACACAATGCTCCCAATCTCTCCGTACACACTCATGCTGAGGCTCAGGCCCCTGCCCCAGCCCCACGCCTGCTCACTCGTTGACGAGCCGGTCACAGATCTCGCTGGGCAGGAAGATGTCTGGATGGAGCCGCAGAGTCTCCTTGTCCAGCAGGTAGCCCAAGGTGCCATCCAGGTTGCGCAGGCAGAAGTCAGTGCAGAGGGCCATCAGGGACTCAGGGGTGTCTGACGCCATGCTGGGAGCAGACAGGTAGGCCACTCTGGGACAGGGGCCCCCAGGGGCAATGGTGACTCCCTGACACTCACAGGATCATTAGCTGAGCCACGGCCTGGGGAACGGGAAAGAAGCTAAGTGAGCCATGCATAAGGGCCAGAACTACCAGCTGCCCTATGTCCACTCTCTAGTAGAAAAACTGAGGCCCCTGGATGGCACATACAAGCTAGCAGCTTAGCAGGGTCAGGGCCCGGGACTCCTGATTCCTCCCTTCCCTGCCCTGCTGTGCTACCACCTACGTGGATTTGACCTGCAAAGAACAGGGGGCGTTGTCTGAGCATTTCTATGACCTCCCAATGTCTGTGGGCAGATGTGTGTGTTGGGGACCCAGTGCTTGGGTGGGGATTACAGGGGATTTTTTTTGGCCACAGCACACGGCTTGTGGGGTATTAGCTCCCTGACCAGGGATTGAACCCGGGCCACGGCAGTGAAAGCACCGAGTCCTAACCACTGGACCGTCAGGGAACTCCCTACAGGGTCTTTGGTTAACAGCTAAATTGTGGTGTCCGTTGCTCTGTGTGTGTGAGTGTGTGTGTGTGTGAGTGTGTGTGTGTGTGTGTGTGTGTGTGTGTGTGTGTGTGTGTGTGTATTACCTGTATGTAGCTGTCACTGTTTGAATGCTTAGTATGTGCCAGGGCTTTAAAGACACGTCATCAGTGAATCTCATTGTATATGATTAAGAATGAAGGCTCCTCACGAGAGCAATGAAAATATACTTCCACATAAAAGTTGTACATAGTGGTATTATCCATAATAGTCAAATGGAAACAATTCAAATGCCCATCAACTGAAAAACGGATAGACAAAAACATGGTATAGCCATGTAATGGAACCTTATTTAGCAATAACAGGAATGAAGTACTGACACACGCTACAACACTGCACCTTAAAAACATTATGCTAGGGCTTCCCTGGTGGTGCAGTGGTTGAGAGTCCGCCTGCCGATGCAGGGGACCAGGGTTCGTGCCCCGGTCCGGGAAAATCCCACATGCCGCGGAGCGGCTGGGCCCGTGAGCCATGGCCACTGAGCCTGCGCGTCCAGAGCCAGTGCTCCACAACGGGAGAGGCCACAACAGTGAGAGGCCCGCGTACCGCAAAAAAAAGAAAAACGTTATGCTAAGTGAAAGAAACCAGTCACAAAAGGCCACGTATTTTATGATTCCATTTGTATGAAATGTTTAGCCAGAACAGGCAAACCTACAGAGACAGAAGTAGATTAGTGGTTGCCTGGGGCTAAGAGGTTGGTGGGCGGGGCGGGGATGGGGAGTGACTGCTAATGGCTGTGGGTTTCTTTTTGGGGGGAAGAAAATGTTCTAAAATTGACTGTGGTGATGGTCGCACAACTCTGTGAATATCCCCGAAACCCACTGAACTGTCTGCTTTAAATAGATGAACTGTATGGCATAGGGATTACAGCTCAACAAAACTGTTATTAAAAAAGTAAGGTCTTGGGCTTCCCTGGTGGCGCAGTGGTTAAGAATCTGCCTGCCAATGCAAGGGACATGGGTTCAAGCCCTGGCCTGGGAAGATCCCACATGCTGCGGAGCAACTAAGCCCGTGCGCTACAACTACTGAGCCTGAGCTCTAGAGCCCGCAAGCCACAACTACTGAAGCCTGCGCGCCTAGAGCCCGTGCTCCACAACGAAAAGCCACGACAATGAGAAGCCGGCGCACTGCAACGAAGAGTAGCCCCCACTCACCACAACTAAAGAAAGCTTGTACACAGCAACGAAGACCCAACACAGCCAAAAATAAATAAATAAATTTATTTATTTATTAAAAAAAAAAAAAAAAAGGTCTTGGGACTTCCCTGGTGGTCCAGTGGTTAAGACTCCGTGCTCCCAGTGTTGGGGGCCCGGGTTTGATTCCTGGTCAGGGAACTAGATCCCACATGCTGCAACTAAACATCCCGCATGAAGCAACGAAGACCCTGTGTGCTGCAAATCAGACCCAGCACAGCCAAATAAATTAATTAAAAAAAAAAAAGTAAGCTCTCATCAGACAGAGAAACACAAATACTGTATGATATCACTTACATGTGGAATCTAAAAAATAGAACAAACTAATGAAAATAACAAAAAGGAAACAGACTCACAGAAATAGAGAACAAACTAGTGGTTACCAGTGGGGAGAGGGAAGGGGGAGGGGCAAGACAGGGGGAGGGGAGTAAGAGGTACAAACTATCATGTATAAAATAGTTTATAAGAATATATTGTACAACATAGGGAATATAGCCAATATTTTATAGTAAGTATAAATGAAGTGTAACCTTTAAAACTGTGAATCAGTATGTTGTACACCTGTAACATATAATATTGTACATGAACTATACCTCAATAAAAAAAAAGTGAAGTCTCCTACTACCTTCATGACCTTGAGATAGGTAAAGATTTCTTAAGTAGGACTCATAAGGGAAAAATGATAAACTGATATGCACTGAAGTGAAGAATGTTCATTCATATACACACAAAAATTAATTTGACATGGACCACAGACCTATACGTGAAAGGTAAAACAATAGGTTTCTAGAAGAAAACATAGGAGTATATCTTTATGATTTTCGAGTAGTCAATAATTTCTTAAATAGGTCACAAAAAAAACAGAGAGAAACTGATAAATTGGACTGCCTCAAAATTTAATATTCTTTTCATCAAAAGGTACCATTAAGAAAGAGAAAAGGCAAGGGACCTCCCTGTTGGCGCAGTGGTTAAGAAACTGCCTGCCAGTCCAAGGGACATGGGTTCGAGCCCTGGTCTGGGAAGATCCCACATGCCGTGGAGCAACTAAGCCTGTGAGTCACAACTACTGAGCCCACATGCCACAACTACTGAAGCCCATGCACCTAGAGCCCATGCTCCACAACAAGAGAAGCCACTGCAATGAGAAGCCCGCACACCGCAATGAAGAGTAGCCCTCGCTTGCCGCAACTGGGCAACGAAGACCCAACGCAGCCAAACATAAATAAATAAATAAATTTATAAAAATAGGAAAAAAAAAAGAAAGAGAAAAGGCAAGCCACAAACTAGAAGACGTTTCCAATAATATATCCAACAAAAGGCTTGTATTCAGAATATATAAACAACTTCTACAGATCAGGACATAGCATCCAGTTAAAAAATAGGCAAAGGACTTGAACAGGCATTTCATAAAGGATAAAGAAATGCGCAATAAACGTAAAGGAAAGGAAAACCATAATGAGATACCATTTTGCACCCACCAAAAAGGTTCCATTGGAAACAATAGTAATACAGGCAACACCCAGCTTGTGTTACAGTGAAGCTATGGAACGAGGGGAAGTTACCCACACTGCTGGTGGGAGTATGAATTGGTGTGAACTGGCAGTGTAACTGGAATACTGTGTGACACTATCTACTAAAGCTGAACAAACACATATGGTCAGTGTTCAGCAGCTCCACTACCAGATATACACCCATCAGCAATGCATATAAATGTTCACAAAAGGACACAGACAAAATGTCCACAGCAGCACGATTCCTGATAGAACAGAACCTAAATGTCCACTGACATGAGAATGAATATTAGGGTCCACTCACCAGTGAAACACTACACAGCAATGAGAATGTACCACCTCACAACAGCTTGGATGGACCTCACAATGTTTAGTGAAAGGAGCCAAACGCAAAAGAGTGTGTACTCATATACTGAATGAATCCATTTATGTTTTACTCCCTTAAGTTAAAAAACAGGAAAATCTGGGACTTCCCAGTGGTCCAGTAGTTAGGACTGCACGCTTCCACTGCAGGGGGCATGGGTTCGATCCCTGGTTAAGGAACTAAGATCCTGTATGCCGGGTGGCATGGCAAAACAAACAAACAAAATAAAAAAAAACAGGAAAATCTAATCTGTGTGGCAGAAGTCAGGACTGTGGTTACTTTGGGGGTTTGGTTCGGAGCTAAGAAGCTTCTAGTCCCTTATCTGAGTGCTGGGCATACAGGCATGTGCACTTCGTGAATATTCAGGGAGCTGTACATTATGACGTGTGTACTTTAAAAAATGTATACTGCGATTCAACAAAGAGTTAAGGAAATGGCCTGGACACCAAAGAGGTCCACGTTTAAAAGGAATTCGGGGTTCAGCGAAGTAACGATCTAACTGACTATGCACCCTCAGCTACAATAAGTGGCTAGGAGAGAATGAAAACTGAACCTTCACGTCCAAGTTGAGTGAACAGGATAGAAAACAATCCACCATTTATAGACCTGAGGACAGTCAGGAATTAGTCCCAAACCTTTTTCCTATGAGAGTTTACATCAGAAAGGGGAAAAAATAGGCAAAATGAATCTATGGTGTTAGAAGTAAGGGTGGCGATTACCTTTGCAGGGAGGCAGTAATTAGAAAGTGGCAGGGGGGCCTCTGGGAGGGCTGGGACAGGTGTGTACACCTGTGGAAATTCATCAAACTGTCTGCTCATGCTTTGTGGTCCTTTCCTTATCTATATTATCCTTCAATAGCTATTGCTTTTTTTCCTTTTAAGTGAAGGCTCTAGGTTAGACAGATCTATGTTTCAATCCAGTTCCACAATTCATGGGTCTATTACTTAACCGCTCTGGACCTCAGTTTCCTCGCCTGGAAAGTGGGGACAACAATCCCCACTTCACAGGGCTGTTGGGAAAATGCCTCATCTCAAGCTTGAGATGACTCAGTACACAACAAATGGTGGTTATGAGCCCACCTTACAGATGAGGAAACTCAAGCTCAGAGAGAGCGGCTACTCTGTCCAAACTGGCATGTGAACCTCATCTCGTGGAGGGTTATGCAGGAGCTCAGTTTGCCCCTGGCTTCTTGGAGCCTCCTAGTCCACATGTGAGCCTTCCAGGATGCTCAGGAAACCGAGTGGGCGGCCACAGAACGCTGTGCCCTTTGCAATGGCCAGTTCTCAATTCTGGCAGCACCATTCACTGGTGACCGTGCTCTAAGAGCTCTGGAGCCAGGCCAACCCAGCTCCAATTCTCAGCCCTGCTGCATAAGAGCCGGTGAACTTGGGCAAGTGTCTTCACCTCTGTGCCTCAGTTTCTTCTCTAAAATAGAGAACACTGTGTGCAGATGGACATGGAACAATACAGAAGGGGCTCAGCGTGGTGCCTGGCACATAGTAACTGCTCACTAAAAGGCAGCTTTCATCATCAACATCTCTTTCTCCTGCCTCACCTGCCCTGGGCCCTAGAGCAAGGTCTGTTCCTGCCCAGCTCCAGGCCCTTGCTTCTCAGGCCTGGGTCTCCTGCCACAAGGCCTACTGTGCCAGCTGCCCCAGTGGTGCCATGACACCCTCGAGGAAAAGCACAAGAAACAGGCTGCCTGGACCCTGGGCATGGCCTTCCTTTGCCTGCACTCACTTTCAGATCTTGACCCAGAAGGAGCACCGCTGGCAGGGAGACATGCCCTGCTGGAAACTGCCAAGTCCAATCTCTTCAAGCAGTCACTCAGGGCTTCCAGAAGTGGGACCAGCTCTGCGGCCTACTCACCACCCCCCGACCCCCTACTCCCGCTGAACTGGCCTCCTTCGTTGTACTGGCAATAGGCCAGAGGCACAAGGTCACCTTCGGACCTTTGGTCATCCACTTTCTGTTCTAAATACTGCTCCTAAACCCCCAAACACATTCATGTCCCTCTTCCAGGAAGCATCTCCCAACCACTCCAGCCCACAATCCCTTTGAATTCTCCTCTTGACTCAGCTCATGTCTATGCACCCTCAGGCCTTAGTGTCACTTCCTCCAGGAAGCCTTCCCTGACCCTCCAGGGTGCTCTTGCTGTGTGCCCCCATAGGCCCTACCATAACAACTAACATTTAGGACTGATGCTGTTTTAATTATCCAGCTTCCCTGCCAGACGGCCAGCTGCACGAGGGCAGGAACCGGGCTGTCTCCTCTGACATCATCCCTGTACTTAGCCCAGGGTTACTGTCTATTGAGCACTGTAGGTCCAAGGGTGAGCGAAACCAGACAAGGTCTTTGTCCTCGTGGAGCACACTGGCTCTGGAGCGAGACAGATCTCCACCTAAGAAGCACACAAACCCATGCCACGGAACTGGGCCCAGTGCTCTGAAGGAGAGGGTGGGACCTGGGACCCTGGGTGCCCGTGCCAGGGGACCTGCCCTGGACTGGGGAGTCAGGGCAGGCGTCCTTGGAAGTGACATCTCAGCAGCGACCCAAAAGATGAGTCATAGTTCACTCCGGTGGCGGGGAGAGAAGGGAAAGGCGTTCCAGGAAGAAGGATAAGATGCTCACAGGCTGAAAGGGCAGAGGGTGTGCGACACTGGCACCATGGGCCCAATACCACGACTACTGGTTGAACGAGGGGCTGCACACCCCACGTGGGCCTGACATGTTGTAGGGTTGCAGCACATGCAGGGAACCTGGGAGGCAAGGCACGCTCTCAGATTCCCCCTGCCCACCATGCCCAGGACAGTGCTGGGCACCCAGTGGCCACAGTGGAACCCTCACCACTCTGGATGAGAGAGCCGCCAGGGGCTTTGCCCTTTCTGCAGGATGAGCTCAGTCACCCAGGTAGCCACTCTGCCCTAACCCTGCTCCCCAGGTGGAAGAAACACCACCTTGTCACGCCAAGATCACCAAAAGCCTCCAAAAGATAACCCGGGCAGATGGCACAGATCTGCTAACCACCTTTTTGCAGTGCTGACCCCGCTGCAGGGGGCTGGCGTGAGCTGGAGGAGGAAGGAGCCATCTGTCTTGGCACCAAGGCTGGAGGCCTGGGGGCCGGAGCACCCTGCCACTTGGGCCCCTTCCAGCTATAGCCTGGCACCAGCCAGAGGTGGCCATCTCTACCCACCCCATGCCCAGCCCCTAGGGTTTCTCATTCTTGTGGCAGGCACCAGCCATCTGGGATTCTGGCAACGGGAGATGGAGGGAACTCTGATTATGACAGAAGAGCACACATTAAGAAGAACCCTGTGTCTTTCTCCATCCCGTCTCTTGCCTGGATCCACCATGAGCTATGACATCCTGGGGGGTGGGGAGCAGTGGAGAGCGAATAGCAGCGGCCACCTCCAAGCTGGTTGCTTCCAGTCTGAGCTCCTTAAGGGGTTTATTTCATATAGTCTCTAACTTAACCAACAGACGACATTGCCTAGGATCCTGTGCTTGCGGCTAATTCATCATTTATATAACAATCTGTCTAACGACCCCTCCCCCAGCCCACAAGCTCCAGGAGGACAAGAACACTTTCCGCTTCCACACTCCTGGATCCTCAGGGCCCGGCCTGTGCCTGGCATGTAACAGAATAAAGGTTTGTTCTTGCCTGAGTTATCACACTAAAAAACCGTGAGGTAGAGATTGTTACCCCGTTTTCTGACGAAGACACTGAGGCTTGTCTAAAATCACACAACTAGGGACTTCCCTGGTGGTGCAGTGGTTAAGAATCCGCCTGCCAATGCAGGAGACACGGGTTCGAGCCCTGGTCTGGGAAGATCCCACGTGCTGCGGAGCAACTAAGCCCGTGCGCCACAACTGCTGAGCCTGTGCTCTAGAGCCCACGAGCCACAACTACTGAGCCCGCGTGCCACAACTACTGAAGCCCGCGTGCCTAGAGCCCGTGCTCCGCAACAAAAGAAGCCACCGCAATGAGAAGCCTACACACCGCAACGAAAAGTAGCCCTTACTCGCCGCAACTAGAGAAAGCCCACGCTCAGCAGTGAAGACCCAACACAGCCAAAAATAAATAAATAAATAAAATCACACAAGTAACAAGAGTGGGACACAATCCAAACCTAAAGCAAAGCCATGCTTCTCACCAAACCATCCAGTCTTCTGTCCATCCAGTGTAGGGGGAAGAGAATGTGAGGTCCAGAGGAGGGAGCACGGGACCCCACCAGTGTCCTGACCCTCAGCCTCTCTGTTGGCTGAGGGAGCCAGAAGCTCTGAGCCTTGGAGCGGCACCCACCCTGTGAAATATTAACCCAGGAGCTGGGGGGAAAACCCAAACAAATATCCTATTTACAGAGGCTGGAAGCTTTCCAGGAGGGAGTGGATCACAGGCCAGATACTGGGGGTGGGAGGCTGATGTGAAGGGAGCCAAGGCAAGTGCCAGGGGCCCCCTGGGGGAGGGGTGCAGTTGAGGATCTGAGGGCATCCCGGGGGGGTCACTGACCTGCATAGACTAATCTGCAGGGTGGGTTACATTAAGAAGATATGAGGGGGAATGCGCATCACCCCTCACTGGTGCCACTTGGAGGCAGAGGGCCTTGGGGATACCTGGGCTCCAGGCTGGCAGTCAAACAGTGATCACAGCCATACTGAGCACCGTATTCCAAGGACTCTGCTAAGTACTCCACATGCATTAACTCACTTAATTCTCCCAACAACTACACGAGGCAGGAATTATAATCGACAACTTACAGATGAGGCAGCTGAGACTCAGTGGTGACGTGACCGGCCACAGACTATGTACATGTACAAGGGTCTATATGTACCTATCAGTATGTAAACATGTATTCATTAGTTTGAGACCCAGAATTCTGAGCTTTCCATGCATGTTTTCATTGAAGCCACAAATAACCTATAAGGACATACTATTTTGTTTTCCAGATGAAGAAACTATGGTTCAAATATGTGCATTGATGTGCCCAAGTCCCCCAGTAAGTGCCTGGCTCTCTCCACCATTATGCTATGAGCAGGAACTGTTTCTCCAAGCCTCAGGTCTCCCTTCTGCGGCATGAGCCTTTGCCTGCTTACAACCTGGAGGGTCCTGGGCCCTGAGCATAGATGATCGGGCATCACTGGTAACTATTCTACAGGCATATATCATTTTTTGACCACAGGACTAGAAGCTTCCTGAGGACGAGACCTAGTGTGACCCATGGGGTCTCCATGACACAGTGAGTGCATGACTGGTTGGTTGCGGGTGAAGGAGCCTCAGCTCCATGAGGTTCCCAGGCAATATTTACCAGCCTCAATATTCATCAGGGTCCTTATCTGTCAATGGGTTGCAAACCTACCACATGGGGCTGCTGAGCAGATGCCATGAAATAATGGCAAGAAGGTGGTAATGAATAATTATGGAGTGATTTCCTAAGAATAATGCTTGGAGAGATCCTTCTGCTCATTTCTGAAGCTGGAAAATCAGCTTCAGGGATTGAACCAGATATAGGATGTTTGTCTCAAAGTAAATGATCCAACAGGGGTCTCTGAACTCGCATTTCGGGGGTCAAGAACAGCTGAGGTACTGAAGCCTTCTGCCCCAAAATAAGTCGCAGAATCCTGGTGGTGCTAATCATAACAAGAACTGTTTTTAACCTTTGTAGAGAGCTTTAGGATGCACCGAGTTCTTTCATCCTCCCAGTAGCCTTCAGTTAGTGTAGAGATAGGAAAACTGAGGCACAGACAGGGGATAGGACTTGCCCAAGTTCACACAGTGAACCATAGCAGAGCCGGGCCTGAACCCAGCTCCCCAGATGACTAGTCCGCGCTTTTACCCACAACAACCGGCTCCAGCACCCTGGCTCTTGGCATTGGTGTGCTCTGACTTTTCATTTTCAAATCCACTGGCCCAGCTGCCCTGCTCAGCTTATGACCCAGGCCTGATGACACAGTCCAGGCTTGGGGGTTGAGGAGAGAGAGCAACCATTGTTCCACTCCCTATAAGGCATGCTGCAAAGTCTCAGCCTCTGCTGGGCACATCTAGGATCAACAGTCTCCAGCAAATCCGCCACACGCAATCCAACCACACAAGTAGAGCCAACATACACTGCCCTACCCAGCCCATCTCCATGTCATATTTATTTCAACACCACCATTTAGCCTATATTATATGGCAGAATAGGGATTTGCTTGCTCTTTTAAAAAAAAAAAAGGCCCCATAACCTTCCACTGGTGTGAAAAAAGACAGGACCAAGCCACCATGACAGTGATGTGCAACCACTGTTCCCACTGAGGGGTGACAGCAAGTTTCCACTTTGTCTCCCCCGCTGTTCTCCAAAATTCTACTAGTTCAGGGAGGCAGCCAACAGCTGGTGACATATCAGCTGGTGCTAAAAAGAAAGGCTTTGAGGTAGACACATGCAAATATCTCCTCACCATTGTCATTGCCATCGGCATACCTGCAACGTCCTGAGGATTTAATATGTGCTAAATAATGCACTAAGCGCTTCAGTGCATGACCTCTCATTTAGCCCAACAACCCTATTTTACAGATGCGGACGTTGAGGTGGGAAAAGGTGAGTTGAAAGTGAAACTGACTGCTGGCTACTATAGCTCTGTGGGTGGAACTTGACTTGGCTGCTTGACTTGCCCAAGTTCTCACAACCAAAAAGTAAGTGGCATGACCAGATTTAACTACAGTGTTCTGTGGCTGCCCTTTTAAAATTTATTCCATCAGTGGCCATTATAAAGGTGGAGAAAGGGTACTTACAATGCCAGGCCAGAGCACAATGTCCATTTGTCATCTAGAACATGTTTTCTCTGAACACCAGACACTTCAGATTAATACAGTTCTGAAACGGTGCCCCATTAGACACCCTGTGACCCTGCATCACATGAACAGCCCCTGACATCCTCCCCACCAATATCTGGCCCCTACTCTTCTCTGATTTCCTTGTCAACCACTCTTCCTCTCCTTCACTCTGCTCCAGCCCTATTGTCCTCCTGCTGGTTTTTAAAATCATCAGATATACTACCTCAGGACCTTTGCGCTTGCTGCATGGCTTGCTCCCTCCCTCCCTTCAGGTCTTTGCTCAGATATCACCTTATTAGAGCCCTTCTCTGACCACCCTCTATAAAAAGGGCAACCCCACTCTCTGGCCCTTACCGTGGCCCTTCCTGCTCTATTTTTCTCCACCCTACATATATTTTTCTCCACCTTACATATATTTCTGATTTGCTGAATGAACTAGTGAACTGAAACAGAGAGACCCCCTCACCACTGGCAACCACCTCCTGCCCTAAGTACACTCTCCTGTGACCCTTTTCAAAGCTGTCCTCAATGCTCATTCTAACCAGTTTGAACCCTGAAGAGAAACATTCTGTGGGAAAGATCATATGGGGTGATTTTTCCATGGAGGCATCAGGCATTCCCCCTCTGATTTAAAAATCAAATGTGCTGACAGGCACAAAGACTGGAAGTCTTGGACTCCTTGGGCCAAAAAGCAGCCAAGTCAAGTTCCACCCACAGAGCTATAGCAGCCAGCAGTCAGTTTCACTTTCAACTCACCTATCAGGCTCCCTTGGCCCTTAGATTTGCTACCACCCCATCCCTTTGCCACCCTGTTGGATTTCCCCGCGCCTTGTCATCCCTGAGCTTTCAAGCACTGCTTTGGGGAAACTTAAGCTCATCCAACAGGTAGGAGGGGCAGAGGCTGCCTCTTTCAGCCCTGCATCTATCCCCCATTTTGTAGGGGCATGAGACAAGGCGTCATTTTCTTTCTGGAGGAAGGGTGCTCACTTTTAAAGGCATGTTTCTCAGACCTGGCAGCAGAGGTAGAGAACGGAGTCCTCCCACCACTGGCCGAGATGGACCTTTGCAAATGGTTGCAGCGGCGATGGTGAGGCACCGGAGGCAAGAAGGGAAGGGGGGAGGACGCAGAGATGTCCCTTGGCCCCGGGAGCGGACGGGATGCTTCCTCGGCGAGGAGGAGCGGAGGATGCGGCCCGGGAGATGCTGGGGAGGCATGGGATCTAGTCAGGCTAGGGCCGGGGTCTGCGGAAGACGAGGGTCGGAGGGGTGGAGCTTGGGATCCCAGGGACAGGAGCCGGGGGCGGGATGGGGGTCGCGCCGGGGGGACTCCGAGGCCATTACCTTGCCCTTAGGGCGGCGGGCGGGGCTGAGGGACGCCGGGTGCTGGCTCCGGGGCCCGGCCCCTCCCCCGATCCGGCTCCTACGGCTCGCAGCCTGCAGCTGCCGCCGCCTCCGCTGTCAACAAACCCGGGGCGCGTCACTTCCGGGGCCGCCCCTTAGCAACAGCTAACGGGTTCCCCCGACGGGTCCCGCGGCGAACGAGGGCGGCGGCGGCCGAAGGTTCCGGAGCCCCGCGACGGCTCTTCTCCCGGACACCGGCTGGGTCTGCGGTTGGAGGAGGGAGCGGTTGGTCCCCGCCCCAGTGCTCAGCGCGCTTCTCACGGGCTCTCGCTGGACTGGGGGAGCTGGGGAGGACCCGCTCGGTGACACCGGCTTCCGGGCCCGCTCTGCCTTGCGGTTTCCCGGAGTCCAGGGAATGATTAAGGGCGGACTGACTCCACCTTCCTCGTCAGCACGGACATGCCTCCAGCGCCAGCCCCTACATCCAGCGCCCTATTGAACATCTATCCCTGGCTTATCCGCAGGTAGCTCGCACCCACGCGTCCAAAAGCGGTCACCATCTTCCCCCCGAAACGCGCTGCTACTTCTCCAGCTAGTTAATGCGCCCTCCAGGCAACTCGGCTGTCACCTGGGAAATGGGGAGTCGGCCTTGGCCCCTGCGTTTCCCTTAGCTCGTCTTCCAGTCGCCAAGTCCTAAGGATCTCTCAAACCAGCCCCTCCCCTCCTCCGCCAGTAGTGCCCGACTCTGTCCACCATCATTTCTCCTCTGGATTTCTGCAACAGCCTCCTAACAGAACTCCCGGCTCCCTCCCCTCATTCTCTCCACAGTTCGACGGTGAATTTTCCAAAACCAATAAATCTGATCAGAGCACCCCGCTGCTTATAACCCTTAAGGTAGACAAGGATGATCTGTCCCCCGTCTCTCTCCCCACCCTCTTCCCTTATTTGCCCCCCCCCCACGCTTTCATTCTCCAATTCAGACAGTTTAAAGCAATTTTGGTTCTTTTAATGATCCTCTTCTCTTCCATAGGCTCAAATAATTTCTTCCCTACTAAACACTTTTCTTGCTCCCATCTATATCCTCGTCCTTCTGGTCTCAGTTTAGATGCTGTTTTCTTGACGAACCCTTTCTTGACACGACCCTCCTAATAACTACTTTTGTGGATGTTTTCGTTCTGCACAGTTATCTTTTAGTCTTTAACTATGTGTAAGCATGTTTGTGCAATTTTGAATCCTTTAAAAAGCCTTTTGATTTTGAATTCTCAAAACAAAATGTGCTTGTTTAAATAAAAAATCTAAACATTACAGAAATATAGGGTGGAAAAAATGAAAAGTCCCATTCAAACCCTAACCCAACCCCAATTTCATTCCCTTCCCCAGAGGGCACCACTCTTTAGCAGTTTGGTGAGTATCCCCTTAGTCCTTTAAAAATATGCATGCATATGTAAGAGCTAAAACTATAAAATTCTTAGGAGAAAATAAAGGCATAAGTCTTTGTGATTTAGGGTTAGGCAATGGTTTCTTAGATATGACACCAAAAGCAAAAGCACAAGAGAAAAAAATAGACAAACTGGATTTCATCAAAATTTAAAACTTTTGGGCTTCCCTGGTGGCGCAGTGGTTGAGAGTCCGCCTGCCAATGCAGGGGACACGGGTTCGTGCCCCGTCTGGGAAGATCCCACATGCCGCGGAGCGGCTGGGCCCGTGAGCCATGGCCGCTGAGTCTGCACGTCCGGAGCCTGTGCTCCGCAACGGGAGAGGCCACAACAGTGAGAGGCCGGCGTACCGCAAAAAAAAAAAAAAATTAAAAACTTTTGTGCTTCAAAGGGCACCATCAAGAAAGTGAAAACACAACTCACAGAATGGGAGAAGATATTTGCAAATCACATATCTGGTAAAGAACTAGTAATCCAGACTATATAAAGAATTTATGACTAAATAATAAAAAGACAAGTAACCTAATGTAAAATAGGCAAAAGAGCTGACTAGACATTTCTCCAAAGAAGATACGCAAATGGCCAAGAAGCACACGAAAATATACTCGACATCATTAGTCATCAGGAAAATGTAAATCAAAACCTCAAAGAGATACAACTTCATATCCTAGGATGGATACAATCAAAGAGATAGACAATAACAAGTATTGGCCAGGATGTGGAGAAATGGGAACCCTCCTACGCTGCCGATGGGAACTTAAAATGGTGCAGCAGCTTTGGAAAACAGTTTGGCAGTTCTTCAAAAAAGTTAAACATAGAGTTATCATATAACCTTGCAATTCCACTTCTAAGTATATACCCAAGAAAAAATTGTCACAGCATCATTATTCATAATAGACAAGAAGTAGAAATAACCCAAATGTCCTTCAACTGGTGAATGAATATGATATGGAATAATATAGTCATACGATGGAATATTATTTGGTGAGAAAAAGGAATGAAGTAGTGATATATGCTACAATATGCATGGGACTTGGAAACATGGTAAATGAAAGATACCAGTCACAAAAGATGATACATTTATGATTATATTCCTATGTCCAGAATACACAAATCTATAGAGACAGAAAGTAGATTAGTGGTTGCCTAGGGCTGAGGGGGTGGGGGAGAAAGGAATTACTGCTAATGGGTACAGGGTTTCTTTTTGGGGTGATGAAAATGATCTAAAATTAGATGGTGATGATCATCGCACGGTTGATGGATGATAGTTGTATATGTACAGCTCTGTGGATATTCTGAGAAACAGTGAATTGTTCACTTTAAACGTATGCTCTAAATGTATTGTATATGTGGGGCTTGCCTGGTGTCGCAGTGGTTAAGAATCTGCCTGCCAATGCAGGGAACACAGGTTTGAGCCCTGGTCCGGGAAGATCCCACATTCTGTGGAGCAACTAAGCCCGTGCGCCACAACTACTGAGCCTGCGCTCTAGAGCCTGTGAGCCACAACTACTGAGCCCGCATGCCTAAAGCCCATGCTCCCCAACAAGGGAAGCCACTGCAATGAGAAGCCCACGCATCACAACAAAGAGTAGCCCCCGCTCAGCACAACTAGAGAAAGCCAGCATGCAGCAATGAAGACCAAAAAAAAAAGAAAAGAAAAAAAAGAAAAAAAAACGGTATGTGAATTATATCCCAATAAAGGTGTTAAAAATGCATTTATAAACGTGTATATGTACACTCATAATGCAGGATGGATTTAACAACATAAATAGGATCATACTATACAAATTGTTCTGGGACATATTTTTATCACTTTTTATGTCAGATCATATAATCCTGTTTAATTCTTTAGAATGGTTGCATTGTATTCCAGTAATTGCACAATCTTCTTATTGGTGGAATTTGGTTGACAAATTTAGGCAGAAGACCTAAATAGACATTTCTCCAAAGAAGACATACAGATGGCCAAGAAGCACATGAAAAGCTGCTCAACATCACTAATTACTAGAGAAATGCAAATCAAAACTACAATGAGGTATCACCTCAAACCAGTTAGAATGGGCATCATCAGAAAATCTACAAACAACAAATGCTGGAGAGGGTGTGGAGAAAAGGGAACCCTCTTGCACTGCTGGTGGGCATGTAAATTGATACAGCCACTGTGGAGAACAGTATGGAGGTTCCTTATAAAACTAAAAGTTGAATTACCATATGATCCAGCAATCCCACTACTGGGCATATACCCAGAGAAAACCATAATTCAAAAAGACACATGCACCCCAATGTTCATTGCAGCACTATTTACAATAGCCAGGTCATGGAAGCAACCTAAATGCCCATTGACAGATGAATGGATAAAGAAGATGTGGTACATATATACAATGGAATATTACTCAGCCATAAAAAGGAACAAAATTGGGTCATTTGTAGAGATGTGGATGGATCTAGAGAATGTCATACAGAGTGAAGTAAGTCAGAAAGAAAAACAAATATCATATATTAACGCATATATGTGGAACCTAGAAAATGGTACAGATGAACCGGTTTGAAGAGCAGAAATTGAGACACAGATGTAGAGAACAAATGTATGGACGCCACGGGGGGAAAGCGGCGGGGGGGTGGAGGTGGTGCTGTGATGAATTGGGCGATTGGGATTGACATGTATACACTGATGTGTATAAAATGGATGACTAATAAGAAAAATTAAATAAAAAATAAACATTAAAAAAAGAATATGAGGGCTTCCCTGATGGCACAGTGGTTGAGAGTCCGCCTGCCGATGCAGGGGACACAGGTTCGTGCCCCGGTCCGGGAAGATCCCACATGCCGCCGAGCGGCTGGGCCCGTGAGCCATGGACGCTGAGCCTGCGCGTCCGGAGCCTGTGCTCCGCAACGGGAGAGGCCACAACAGTGAGAGGCCCGGGTACCGAAAAAAAAAAGATTGTCACTGTTAAAAAGAATATGAAAAAGAATGTATATATATATATGTGTGTGTGTGTGTGTGTGTAACTGAATCACTTTGGTGTACACCAGAAATTAACACAACATTGTAAATCAACTACACTTCAATAAAATAAATTTTAAAAAAATTTTAAAAAATCTCTCATAAATTCTACCAGACACTTAAGGGGTAAATATACCAAATAATACCAGTTCTACACAACTTCCATAAAATTGAAGGGGAGGGAAGACATTCCTACTCATTTTATGAGGCCATCATTACCCTGATACCAAAGATAGACAAAGACATGACAAGAATATAAAACTATAGACCAATATCCCTTGTGAATATAGATGCAAAATTTTTAACAGAATTTTCAACAGAATAAATACAGAATAAACTGAATTCATTTTTTTTTGTTTGTTTTTTTATAAATTTGCCGTGCGCAGGCTTCTCATTGCAGTGGCTTCTGTTTATTGCAGAGCACAGGCTCTAGGCGCCCGGGCTTCAGTAATTGTGGCACGCGGGCTCTAGAGCGCAGGCTCAGCACTAGTGGCACACAGGCTTAGTTGCTCCGCGGCAGGGAAGTCCTCAAACTAATGATTGAGTTTAGCAAGATTTCTGGATATGAGATCAAGAAAAGCAATTAAAAATAAATAATAGGGGGCTTCCCTAGTGGCGCAGTGGTTGAGAGTCCGCCTGCCGATGCAGGGGATGCGGGTTCGTGCCCCGGTCCGGGAAGGTCCCACATGCCGCGGAGCGGGTGGGCCCGTGCGCCATGGCTGCTGAGCCTGCGCGTCCGGAGTCTGTGCTCCGCAACGGGAGAGGCCACAACAGTGAGAGGCCCACGTACCAAAAAAAAAAAAAAAAAAAAAAAAAGGAACCAGCGGATTCCCTGCCAGTGCAGGGGTTAGGACTCCATGCTTTCACTGCTGAAGACCCGAGTTCAATCCTTGATTGGGGAACTAAGATCCCGCAAGCCGCGCAGCACAGCCAAAAAAAAAAAAAAAGAAGAAAAATAAAAAAGAAACCACTGAGGAGAACCTATAATATTTCAATATATAAAGTTAAAAAATTTTTATTAGTGCTTGTCAAATTGCTCTGTGAAAAGTCTGTACAGGTTAACTCTCTTTAAAGCTGTTTGAGAGAAGTCTGTTTCTCTACAACCTAGTGATGGTAGGTGCAATAAATACTGATGACTTTTCCCAGACCAAGAGGCACAGTATGGTTGTTCAATTCATATTCCTCTGAGTATTAGTCCAATTGATTGTTATTTCAGGTTCTAGCGAGACATTTTTATTTCTTCTTTTTTTAAAAAATAAATTTATTTATTTATTTTTGGCTGCATTGGGTCTGCGTTGCTGCACGCGGGCTTTCTCTAGTTGTGACGAGCAGGGGCTACTCTTCGTTGCGGTGCGCGGGCCTCTCATTGCAGTGGCTTCTCTTGTTGTGGAGCACAGACTCTAGGCACGCAGGCTTCAGTAGTTGTGACACGCAGGCTCAGTAGTTGTGGCTCGTGGGCTCTAGAGCGCAGGCTCAGTAGTTGTGGCGCACAGGTTTAGTTGCTCCGCTGCATGGGGGATCTTCCCGGACCAGGGCTCAAACCCGTGTCCCCTGCATTGGCAGGCGGCTTCTTACCCACTGCACCACCAGGGAAGTCTCATTTCTTCTTTGAAGTGCCTGCTTATAAGCTTTGCTGTCTTACCTCCTTCAGGTGTTTGCTTAGACATCACCTCAGAGCAGTTTTCCTGACCCCCTATGTAAAATTGCAGCCCCTCCCGCTGCCCACTCCTGTTTTATTTTCCCCTGTCGGAATTTATCACCATCTGATGTACCATTTAGTTTACTTATTTACCTTATTTAATGTCTAACTCCCCTCACTAAAATGTCAATGCTTCGAAGGCAGAGATTTTTGTCTTTTATTCACTACTAAATTCCCAATACCTAGGACATACCTGGCACGTCATAGGCACTCAATACATTTCTTGAATGACTGAATGCTTTTTTTTTTTCTTCTTCTTCTTGGGGTGTTTGTCTTTTTCTTGTTGATTTAAGAACTCTCTATACATTAGGGAGATTAACCCTTTATCATAAAGGGTACATATATTTTCCCCTGTTGATGCTTGTCTTTTCCTTTACCATTTAGAGACTGAAAATTTTAGGTAGTTATATATCTGTCTTATATTTCATGGCTTCTGGGCCTTATGTCTTCCTTCTCCAAGATTCTAAACATTTTTCTATATATTTTTTTTCTAATCCCATAGGATTTTTCCCTTGCAGAGCTTTAATTCATTCAGAATTTACTTTCCTGTCAGATGTCAGATAAGAACAGACCTTTATTTTTTTCCGAATGATAGCCAACTGTCTTTTTTTCTTAACACGTTGTTTGTGTTTTTCCCTGTCTTTCTAATCAATCTTTCAAAGGGCTGGTGGTATTTTTTTTTTTAACCTGGAAAAAATTCCTGTCCTGTTGTGCAATTAAGTCAACATTTATTCATTTCTTATATTTCATGCAAAGGAACATAATCTTTGTATTCTGATGAAACATTTATCACAGTACCTAGCACATAGTGGGAGCAGAAATTTTGGGATGAGTGAATAAAGGAACAGGTCTCCCTGTGCTTGCTCCATGGAGTAGTGAAATCCTGGTGGGCAGCAGCTGAGAGCTGGAGGGGCTTTCGAGATTATACAGTCCAGTGACAAACTTTTCACCGATCTGTGGAGAAATTTAAGAAATAAGGACAGGAGTTCCCTGGTGGTGCAGTGGTTGAGAATCCGCCTGCCAATGCAGGGGACACTGGTTTGAGCCCTGGTCCGGGAAAATCCCACGTGCTGCAGAGCAACTAAGCCCGTGTGCCACAACTACTGAGCCTGTACTCCAGAGCCCGTGAGCCACAACTACTGAGCCTATGTGCTGCAACTACTGAAGCCCGCGCTCCTAGAGCCTATGCTCTGCAACAAAAGAAAGCACTGCAATGAAGAGTAGCCCCCGCTTGCCGCAGCTAAAAAGCCCGTGCGCAGCAACAAAGACCCAACACAGCCAAAAATAAATAAATGAATTTATTTAAAAAAAGAAAATCTGCCTGCCAATGCAGGGGAGAAGGGTTTGATCCCCAGTCTGGGAAGATCCCACATGCCGCGGAGCAACTAAGCCCGTGCGCCACAACTACTGAGCCTGCGCTCTAGAGCCCGCGAGCAACAACTACTGAAGCCTGCACTCCACAACTACTGAGGCCGAGCACCTAGAGCGTGTGCTCCACGAAAGGAGAAGCCACTGCAAGGAGAAGCCCGGGCACTGCAACAAAGAGCAGTCCAGCTGGCTGAGCGCAGCAATGAAGACCCAACGCAGCCAAACATAAAATAAATAAAATAAAATTTCCCTTCCGAAAAAAAAAAAAAAAGGACAATTATGCACATATGCACATATAGGTGTAGAGAAAAAACATTGAGAGGCTGCCAACTGTTTTTTCTTGGGAAGGATCCTGAAATTTTGGCTTTCCTTTTCTATTGTCCTGATATCATGATAAATTTCATGTTCATGAAATCCAAAAGTCAAGGAAACACTGATCTGTAGTCTTGCTCTTCCATCCAATGTTTATTGAACCATCTGCTCTGTGCAGTCACTGCTATAGGCGTCGAGGTTTCAGCAGTGAAAAGACCAGCAGGCAGGCCTTGTATAGTTTAGCAGGGAAGGTCTACATCCCTGAAACGATAACTCAATAGCTTATTGCAGGTGATGAACGTGTAAGGAAGAGGACAAGGTGACAGGTATACTGCCTAGTTGGAAGCTGAGGCCCAGAAAACGTCAAGGAATAGCCTTGGGGAGCACAGACTGCGCGGTCACCTGCGCGACCTCAAACTTGGCGCACTAGGTCCGCGGGCCTCGTAGGTGGGGGAGCGGAGGCGGGACCGTGTTCCCGGCGTTCTCTTGCCCCGCCCACCCCGCCGCGCCGCCAGACGGCAGAGCGGAGAAGGGGTGGCACGTGAACGGGGCGGGGCGGAGCAGAACGCGCGCGCCTGAGGCTGAGTTTCCGGTCGGAGGCCTTTGCCCAGCGCCCCGCGTCCCTGAGGGGCGGCGGCGCTGGCGGCGGCGGAGGCAGCGGGGGGATCCGGAAGTCAACACCATGTCGAGTCTGCACAAGAGCCGGTAAGGGGCCATTGGGGCAGATCAGCCAGGCCGCTCCTGGCCAGGTTGCCCCTTCTGACCTGCGGAGGGGGCGCGCGGATGCGGCCATGAACCGAGACACCCCCCGCCCTGCCCCTGGCAGAAGGTTTTGGGCGCCTACTTTCCAACCTCTTTGCTGTGGGCCTGAGGGGGGCACGGAGCGTGGACACCTCTCCTGCCCCTCGGTGTCGCCCCTTTTCTCTCTTTCTGTCTCTTCCTCACCCTGGATCCCTTCCCCTGGTGTCTTCCTCTTCCAGGGCCTCGATGCCCGATCTCACCCCCACCTCCTGTCCTTTTTTCCCTTGTTAACCCTTTGCCCCAGTACCTTAGTCTATCCAGATGCTCCCCGTCCCACGTGTCCTTTTCTTACTAGAAATGCTAGAAAACCTGGATTCTCCAGTTTGTTCTCTCCTCAGGCCAAATCCTGCAGCGTTGGCTGATTTTGCTCACTCTTCAGTTTTCCTCCAGGACTTGTTTTTTTTTTTAGTTTAATTTTATTTACTTTTTATACATCAGGTTCTTACTAGTTATCTGTTTTATATATTAGTGCATGTATGTCAATCCCAATCACCCAATTCATCCCCTTCCCCCCCCCCGCCCCGTGGTGCAGGACTTGTTTTTTAAACCTTTTGTCCTTGCCTGCGGGCAGGCCCAGAGGTCTTCTAATGGTTACACATTTGAGCTTGGAATGCTGATTGCACAGGTCCTCGTCGACAGATCAAATTACTCCTGATTCCTAGGGTTTTTTGAGTTCAGATAGCAGCAGTGTGTTGGGCCTGGCCAGCAGGAAGTGCCCTGTAAATGCCAGCTCACTAAATATTAGAATGTGTCTAATTTCATGGTGCTCATATGAGAACCTCTAGACAAGAATATCTCTACGTTTCTGGGCTTAGAGGAAAAAGTGACCTCTAGTTCTCCAAAGCTGCCTTTGGCCAGGTTTTGCTTGAGCTTTGCACATCTGTATGTCCCGAAGGGGAGGGAGGAACAGGTTGGAGACTGGCGGTGTAAGGGAGCTGTGGGCTTTAGGAGTGGTCGCTAAGCCTGTCATCTTGGGGTTTGGTTGTGCCTCATTTGCCTCCCCCTCCCTCCTTCTAGGATTGCAGATTTCCAGGATGTCCTGAAGGAGCCCACGATTGCCTTGGAAAAGCTTCAGGAACTCAGTTTTAGTGGTAAGAGGCAACTCTCCATTTTCAGGGTTTTCCTAGAGCAGCGTTGTGACTAAGATGGAGGGGAGGGTGCCCAAGGCCACACCTGGCCGGTTCTGGGGGCCAGCCTGCCTTTTGGGGCCATCTCCAGCTTCTGTGGAGCTGAACAACCAGTGACTACCCTGAGCTTGGAGGGGGTTCCTGGAACAGTGGCGGCCACAATTAGCATGCCTGTAGGCCTTAGACAGGGTGCTTATGGGCCTATAAATGATGCTGATTGCTTCCTGAGAGTAACTGGAGGGCAGAGGGGAGACTTCGTGATCTGAGGTCAGGTCTTTCCTCATTCCTCAGCAAGCTTCCTGTCTTGTAGAATTTGGTTAGCTACAGAGTGGTTCCTGGTTCTATCCCTGGCTTAGAATCAAAGCCAACTCAGGCAACAGTGAACTTTGGTTAATGGTAAGATTCCAGCCTTGAGACACTCACTTTAAGGAGCTGAACCCCAGCAGCTTTTGACTTTGCCCTCCGTGGCCTGTTAACTTCGCAACACAGAGGCTTTTGCTTGTCTTTAAAAATACCCTAAGGTGTTCTGGGTAGCTTCTTGTGACTGCTCTGCCCTTGTAACTTTGTCAGCAAGTAATGCTTGAGTTGCCTCCTTCATCCCCATGCAGATTCTGAGGTGGGGGTATTAGCTCCTGTTCACGGTACTGGGGAGACGGTAGCAACAGCTGCTTTAGTGAGGTTCATGACAGTATTTCAGGAGAAGTTTGTCTTTCCGTTCAGGAGTGATATTTAGGCCCTGAAGATCTTTTTTTTAATTATTTTTTAAAATATCTTTATTGGCGTATAATTGCTTTACAGTGGTGTGTTAGTTTCTGCTTTATAACATGGCCCTGAAGATCTTGAGGGGTTTTGGCATCTGTGCTGAGCTGAAGAATCTGCCAGGCCCCAGGGGATGCAGCCTGCTGAGTTGGGCTCTAGAGTCAGACAGACCTGTGTGTGAGTCCTTGATTCCTCTAACTTTACAGATGAGTTTCTTTATCTGTAAGATGGGGACAATAATGCTGATCTTCCCTACTTACTAGGGCTATAATGAGGATTAAGTGAAACAATGTCCGTAAAGCCCAAAACACTTAGCATTCATAGCTTTGTTTATATTCCACAGATACTTATGGACTACCTGTTGTGGGCCATGCCCTGGGCTAGGTACTGGGACTGTAAGACAAATTTGGTCCTCGTCTTTCTGGGGCTTACCCAGTAGTAGGGGTTAAAGATGTTAAATAAATATACAAATTACATTATACGATCCCATTTGTGGTGGATGTTGTGAAGGAGAAGCAATGGAGTTATTATTGTTTATGTCAGGGGACCTGACTTTGTTTGGGAAGAGATGGTGGTTGGTAAAGGCTGCTCTGAGGAAGAAATATCAAGGGTGAGAAGGTGTTATCCTCAAAAGAACATTCCAGATGGGCCATGGAGAGAGAGTACACACAGGATTAGCATCTAGTCTAGTGATCTTTCTGGCAGAAAACCATCCTTGAAGAAGTACTTCTTGCCCACTCCATTCCCTGCCGACTGGCTCCGAGGTGGAGGACTGGGGGGTTCTGGGACTCTGCGGGGGCGTGACCTTTGCCTGCTATGTCCACAGGCATCCCCTGTGAGGGCGGACTGCGGTGCCTCTGCTGGAAGGTGGGTGTGCCTGGGTTGGAGCTTCTGCTCTGCTGAGAGTCCCTGGGTTCCTGCATGGGCTGCCCCCACCCCTGGCCCCTTCTTCCTGTTCTCTGTCTTTCCTTGCTTGTCCCAGGAAGCTCTTCTGGGAGGTTCTGTGTTTTCTGTTTCTCTTGGCGTCCCCTCCAGGATCCCCTTGGGGATGGAACGCTTTGTAATGCCAGCGAAGCCCTCTGCTTCCTGGTCCAGACAGCTCAGTGGTAGTGATGCCTATTGGGACAAAAAAAGGCTGCGCTTCGCCTAAAGCCTTTCGCTGAGGTGGGAGCAGAACCCCGGTGTCCTGGTTTCCAACCCCTTTGAGCACAGAGTTTTATTATCTTTTGGAAGAGTCTGTGTGAGGAAATGCAGTAGAAAGGGCTGGTTCAGGATGAAGGTGGGGGAAGCCAGTGGGGAGAAAAGGGGAGGCTGCCCCCAGCCCATGCCTGTGTTCCTGGGTTTTATTTAGCCCATCTTGCTGTCTCCGGGGTTTATCAGACATTTTCTTTGAGGCCTCTCAGCCTCCATCTACTTCCAGGGTTGGGCTGGGGGGCTCGCCAGAGCTTTGCTCTTCTCTCTCTGCAGATTCTCTTGAACTACCTCCCCTTGGAGAGAGCGTCATGGACCTCCATCCTGGCCAAGCAGAGGTGAGACCCTGACAAAGGCGGGTGATGGGAGGCCCTTTGTATCAGACAGAGCAGGTGGTGTGAGCCCGACCCACTTCCTATTGCTGCTGCTGTGCCCCGGGCTCCCTGGGTGAGACCTTTGGGGATCATCCCTCTCTCCTCTTCTCTCCTACAGGGAGCTGTATTCTCAGTTCCTGAGGGAAATGATCATCCAGCCTGGCATCGCCAAGGCCAACATGGGTGTATCCAGGGAGGATGTGACCTTTGAGGACCATGTGAGTAGGGGTCCGCAGTGGGGACCGAGGCTGCAGAGTGGGGAGAGGTGTGGGCTTTGGAATGGACTAGGTCCCTCATGCCAGAGGCCAGGTGCAGCTGCTCTTTGTCCCCTCTGGCCCTCCCAGTACCTCATTTCTGCATTTAGCTCCTCAGCCCCTGAAGGCTGTTGTCTCTCCCAGCTCTGGGCCCAGTCGGGACTGTAAGCAATGACTGGGATCACAGGAGCATGTGTGTGCAGCGCTGAGCCAGGTCCTCCACGTGCATTGTCTCCTTTCCTCCTCAGTCCCCTTCCTCGAGGAAGGTTCTGTGATATTATAGTTGAAGGGAGTCAGAGCAGGGTCGGCGGGAGGATAAACTGCCTTTGTGTGGCCTGGAGGAAGCCTCGTTCCAGCCACAAATACCGAGCTCCTCCCTGGTGCTTTGCAGTCGGGAAGTGGAGATGGATTGGACCCAGGCCGATCCTCCAAGGACTGGAATTGGCAACTCAAAGTAGTAATGAGTTAGATTCAAAGAGACCTAATGATACAATATTCATTCATTCAGTAGGCAAGCGTTTAGTGAGCACCTGTTACATGCAGCATTCTAGAGCTACAGACAGGAAAGACAGAGTCCTTGCTGCGCAGGGAAGTACTCAGAGCGGACTACGGGGCTCGGCTGCCGGGTGTGGAGTGTGATCGTGCTTTGGGAGGCTGCACGAGGCCTGTGCTGCCCCCCAGCTAGCTCACAGGCTGTCTCAGCGACAGCTGCGTCTCTGCTGGGAATGCTGGTTCGGAGGCACTGCTCAGGCCCCCAGACTGGTATCTGTCCCTGGGCTTCTAGCCGGCCAAGGACAGAGCAGCTCATTTTCCCTGACAGCCACTCAACCCTAACCCCGACAGCCGATGGAACACGTACTTCAAGGACAACGAGGTGCTGCTGCAGATCGACAAAGATGTCCGGTGAGCAGGGCGCTGGGCGCTGGGAGCCGGCCCCTGGGGCTTCTGTGGGATTTCCAGTTCTTCTGCCCTGTCCCTTCCTAGCCCAGGCCCGCAGGGGCGTGTTTGAGGAACTGCTGGTGAGTTGTCCTGGTAGCTGAGTCCAGGCCCTAGTGATAGCAGGCCTGGGCTGGGGCTGGCGGTGCGGTGAGTGCCCTGAGTGCCCGGCTCTCCTCTCTCCCTGCCTTAGTTTCAGTTGTAGCCCTGGCGTCTGTGGATTCATCTCTTCCTTCCTTCAGCAAATATTGAGACCCCGCTACATGGCAGGCTCAACGGCAGGCTGGGCGTTGAACGCGGAATAGACAGACATGGCCCCTCTCCTTAAGGAACCTAAAAGCTGGCAGGGAGGACGGGAAGACGGATGTTCAACAAAACAGATGTTCCGTGTCACTAAAGTTTGTGGAGAATGCTCTGAAGGCAGAGTTCAGGGTGCTTCAGGGCACCCTGAGGTCGGGAAGCCTCGCCTGAGGCGGCAGCTGAGATGAGAGGAGCGGGCACCTTGGGGCAGGAGGGAGGGGAGGGGAGGGGAGGGGAGGGGAGGGGAGGGCCCTGTGGTGCTGGGCAAGGAACTGCTGTGGGAGGCCCTGCGAGCCTGCAGAGCTTGGCTGTCCGAGGAGCAGTGCGAAGGCCTGTGTGCCTGCGGCCACACTGGAGGCAAGCAGGGGTCGGACCATCGCTCCATCCCAGGGATGTGGGGCAGGCGCGCAAATTTTAAGCACAGGAGCGACAGGGTCAGAAGTGTTTTTTTTAAACTGTGAGCTACGCTGTGTGCATGTGCATGCCGTTCCTCCTGGTGGAGAAGTGTGGAGACGCTGGCTGTGCTGTCGTGTTGGGTGGGCGAGTCTGGCGGCAGGTGACTCTCCCACAGGGCTGGGTGAGGAGCCGGCAGGCCTGTCTGCAGTGGACCCAGTGCTTAGAGCTTGGGTTCTGAGTCTGCCCGCCTGCTTTCAGTTCTGCCTTCACCGTTTGTGTTTCCAGCCCCTCGCCACCTGGGGCCTGCTCCTCTCCTGTGCTCATTGTGCCCCCAGTGGGACCCCAACCCTGGGCGGCTCAGCCAGGGGGCAGAACAGGCTCTTGCCTCCTTCCTTCTCAGTCTGGAGCCTCTACTCACCAGGTGTTTAATAGCCCCATTTAAGTCAGGAACCACATCTTGAGCCCAGTTCTGGGGAAACAGGTTCTTACCCTGGTAGTGATCGTAGCACGTTGTTCAGTGTTTATAGAGGGCAAGTTTGCAATGTGCTCTGTATAAGATCTTTGGAAAATGTGCGTGTACTGCAGTACATATATTTTAAAAACTTGATCACGATCTAGAGCCTGTCTCCCAACTTGCTTTTTTCTCTTGCTCTGTCTTGAGCATCTCCTATGTCAGCTGTGTAACATCCTGTTGTATAATGTGTGACTTAACGGAACCTCTTTTACCATTTTAAGCCACAGTGCAGTTAATACGTTTTTATATATGAGATATTGTTGACATGGAAAGACGTTTGTTTTAAGAGAAGAGTTAAGACCCTAAGGACACTTAAAAATACATATGCGTGTGTGTGTGTGTCTATTTGCAAATACACGTAAGATATATGGGTATGTATACATATACCGTGACTGTATTGCTTTTGAAATAAAATGTTATTAATTTAAAAACACGCACACACATACAAGAGGCTTTGGGGATGCTGGGGCATCTGGCAGCAGGGTGCTGGTGGGATGCCTAAAAATTCCACGCTGAGTAACAGTCCTCTCCTGTTCCATCTTGACAGAAGGCTGTGCCCAGACATATCCTTCTTCCAGAGGGCCACCGAGTACCCCTGCCTCCTCATCCTGGATCCGCAGAATGAGTTCGAGACCCTTCGTAAGCGGGTGGAACAGACGACACTGAAATCCCAGACGGTGGCCCGGAACCGGAGCGGGGTCACAAATGTGAGAGGCAACCTGGCAGCCCCAGGGACGCCCCGTGATGGCCTTTTCCTTCCTGCTTCTCTTGGACTTGTGGCCACGGGCCATCAGACCCCTGACCGTCTGCCCCGAGAGTTAGCCAAAGCAGCCTTGGTCCTGCCCGGTCCCCCTCCAGGCTCTCTCTGAAAGTCAGGCATCAAAGGCTGGTGTAATGGGTGTGGGGGAGGGCCCTGCTGTGCAGTGAAGGAGCCACACTACTGGTCTGTGGTGTAGACGGCGCTTGGAAAAGTAACTACCAGTGTGATGAGAAGGTGCGGTGGGAACAGTGATGGGGGGAGCCGACCTGGTCTGGGCATCAGGGAAGACTTCCCTGAGGAAGTGACATTTAAGCTGAGGCTCCAAGGATGAAGAGGAAAGAGACTTCCAGGTGGAGAGGATGGCATGTGTGGACGTCCTCAGGCCGGAGAGAGCTGGGTGTGTTCAAGGAAGGGAGTCCAGCATGAGGTGGGGTGGGGCGGGGGGGGGGGGGTTCGGTGGGGAAGGATGCTGGAGAGATGAGTGGTGGTGAGGCCAGCAGGGCCTTTATCCTGAGGCCTGGGGACCCCTGCACCATTCTAAGAGCAGGGATGTGATTTAAGTCTGCCTTTATACAAGATTTGACTGGTGGGGGTAGGAATGGAGGTGGAGAGGCCGCCTGGGAGGCAGCTGAGGTGTCCAGGCAACAGGGGGTGGGGGTGGGGGCTGGGGGCTGGGCTGGAGTGGGGAGGGGTGTGAGAGACCTAGGAGAAAAGAATGGTAGGTCTTGTGCTGGCCGGGTGATGCCGAGTGTTTGAACCTCGGTCTTCTAGCAGGTTCCTGTGGTTCTGAGAAGCTGCTTGTAGCTAAACAAATATGTTGTCTTGTTCCTTAATTCACACCTACTGCTTTGGCACCTGGAGCTTTGACTTGTTCCTCACAATTTTTCGCTGTCTTCCAACAATGGAAAAATCCTCTGTAACCTCCAACGAGCTAAGCTCGTTTCCCCCAAGTGGAGTGACCGGTCAGGGCTTTGTGTTTCCAGGAGAGCAGCCGTTTTCCACCACAGGGGTGACGGGGCCGTTCTGGCTAATCCCCGGGTTCCACGTGCTCACGACAGCTGGGTGTGTCAGGAGGTGCCACGTGCTTGGCTAAGTGGCCCCGTGGCCGGGTTGGTGGCCCTGCTGCTTGGCTGCTGTTCTAGCTGCCTGGCAAGATGGGGACCCGGCTTCTGTCATGCATTTTACTACAGTAATTGGTGGCTGAGAACTGATTTTAGGTTTGGACCTGGTCCCGGTGATAGGGAACCGGACCGCAAGCTCCATCGCTAGACCTCTGGACCAGTGGCTGGGCAGTTTTGAGTTTAAGCGGACTGTTTGATCCTAGGCAACTAACACCAGACTCACCTTCCTGGGCCTCCGCCTCTTCTTCTGTAAACTGGGTGTAATCATTTCTGCCCTGTGTGGCTTTTGAATTGCCCAGAGGGTGAAATGAGGTCACGGCTGTGCAGATTCTTGGAAAGCAGTGGGCACTCTCTGAGGCCTGGGCCTCGGGTTCTAGAGTGAGCTGGTCTGGGCTCACTTTAGTGCGAGACGTCTGATGAGTGGCCTAACATTTCTGAGCCTCAGTTTCCTTATCTTGAAAATGATGTTGAGAGAGTATTCTAGGCCGTTCAGGGCATTAAACAGGAAGGCTTGTGGAGCTCTGTTCTGCAATAGAACACTCTGGGTAAACATTAGTGATGTGTGTGTCTGTGTGTGTGCACACGTACACGCATATGTATATGTGTATACATGTGTATATATAGTGGAAAAGGGAGTTTCCTGTTTTCAGGACCCTGGGCTTCCAGGACAGCTTCATACTCTGTCCCTGCATGGGTGTGCCTGTGGCTCTCATACAGTTAACCCCAGGCACCTGAACCTTTACGAAGATCCCGGGGGATCCTGATGTTGGGGACCTCGGCTCTATTGCATGAGTTTTCAGCGGGGATCATCTCTTCATTCATCTCCCAACTTTTTCTTATGAAAATTTTGGAACATTCAGAAAAGTTGAAAGAAGAGTACAATGCACACCTATATACTTTCCACCTAAATTCAACAGTTGTTAACCTTTGGCCATGTTTGTGTGTGTGTCATATATAGACAGACGTCCTGACCCTTTGCCTCCAAGTACTTCAGCAGGCATCCCGTGAGAATAAGGACATCCTCCTTACCATTGTCTCATCTACGGAGATTAACCATAATCCATAACAAGACCTCACATCCAGTCCAGGATCGGGTGTCCTCTGTCATACCAAGAATATTTCGGTTGTTTTAAATCCAGACCAGCACCTCTTCAGGGTTTATGCATTGTATTAGGATGTTACGTTTCTTTAGTCTCTTCATCTGGAGCATGCCTCCACTCCCCCTTCCTCAACATTTGACTTTTTTGAAGAGTCTTAACCAGTTGTCTGTTTTTGATATACTTTTATATTTTTTTAAAGTTTTTTTTTAATTGAAGTATAACTTACAATAAATGCACAAATCTTAGGTATACAACTAGATGGACTTTTTCTTATGTGTACACCCGTGTAACTGCCAACCAGATCAAGACACGGAACATTCCCATCATCCAGAAAGTTCCCTCATGCCCCTTCCTAGTCAGTACGCCTTCCCTCAGAGGTAAGCACCATCTGACCTGTATCACCATAAATTAGATTGCAGCCCAGCTGGCTTGTAGAGCGTCGCACATTCTGGATTTGTCCGCTTGTTCCCGGTGGTGTTGGACGCGTTCCTCTGTGCCCTGGGTTGCCCATGAGATGGAAGTTAGGTTTCGGCTTGTGAGTGAACATATCCAGTGAGAACATACTGTCGGTAGTGCCACCCACCTTAACGGGCTGCTCCTCTTCTCCCCCAGATGAGTTCCCCGCACAAGAACGCGGCGCCCTCATCCGTGAACGAGTATCAGGTGCTGCCCAACGGCTGTGAGGCCCACTGGGAGGTGGTGGAGCGGATTCTGTTCATCTACGCCAAGCTCAACCCTGGCATCGCTTACGTGCAGGGCATGAATGAGATCGTGGGGCCCCTGTACTACACCTTTGCCACCGACCCCAACAGCGAGTGGAAGGGTAGATAAACAGGCTCCAGGCTAATGGGCTTTATTGTATCTAGCTGTGCAGCTCACTTCCCTCTTTTGGGCCTTCATTTTCTGTCGGATAAGCGGGTTGGCCTGGATCATCTCAGATCTTTTCTGGCTTGAACTTTCTAGAATGTTAAGATGTTTACTGACCTCTTGCTATCTGTAACTGAATTTCTGGTAGAGGAGGTGAGCTGTATATACAGGAAGCTGAACGATAGAAAGGATTTAAGTAAATCACAATTGGAGAAAATGTCAGCAGAAGAGTATGTAATCAGTCAATGAGCTGGTGCACAGCATTGTCAGGTGTGAGAAGGAAGAAGCGATGTCCTTAGTCGGGGGTGGAGAGTGGCCACGGACAGAGGAGGGGCGCAGCCTGGCCAAGGTGGGGCGACTTGGTGAGGCTCAGAGGGGAGGGGTGTCTCGCGTAGCTGAGCGGTGGGGTGGGACACGGGAGGGTGCCAGTTCTCTCACGGCTGCCCTCACCCTGCCCGTCTCTCCCAGAGCACGCTGAGGCGGACACCTTTTTCTGCTTCACCAACCTCATGGCTGAGATCCGGGACAACTTCATCAAGAGCCTTGACGACTCACAGTGTGGCATCACCTACAAGATGGAAAAGGTGTACTCCACCCTGAAGGATAAGGACATGGAGCTCTATCTGAAACTGGTGAGGACCCCCAGCACCACACGGGCCAGGGCAGACAGAAGGGGGCAGAGGACGGCAGGCTCCTGAGCATCCCAGGCCCAGGGTGAGGACTGGCTGGAGCCTGGGGCTTGGACGTGGCTGCTGCTGCCAGGGAGTGCTGAGCCGGGTGCCGAGGTGGGGCCGGGGGACCTGGGCAGCAGGTGGTGGGAGCCTAGCGGGCTGGGGGTGGGGGAGGTGGATGCAGTGCCCCGTGTGCCAGGCGCGGTGCGGGGCCTTTACTGTGTGCTGTTAGTCCTCTAAGAAAGGAAGTATGAACTTCATTTTTAAAAATTAGTGGAGTGGCATTCCATGTTTATTTCAGGAAACAGTTCAGTAAAAAGGATATTTACTTATAAACAAAACAAGTTTCATGAACAAGAAGATATATATATAAACATATCTTTTTAAGCAAATATGGAATCACATCTTGCTGTTTTGTAACATGCTTTTTTGGTCAATAGTATTTGCTGTGGCTGACCAGAGGGCTCGTCTCCATTGGGAATAATTGCCTTGCAGGGTTGCCGCATGGAGTAAATAAGTGAGATATTTACCATGTTAAGCACAAGGCCAGACACGTAATGAGTGCCCAATAATGGTTTCTCTGTCCATAAATCCAGAGTTATAATCTGTGTAGTGTATTTATTAATCTAAGGAGCTGATATAAAAGTTTGAGTATCTGGCTTCTCTCAAAAAACCATCAGACGATCTGACAGCATTGGCTGGCAGCAAGCAGGAGCTGCCCCTTGCACTGAGCGAGGCTCCCTAGGCAGCTCCGTGCCATCCCCGCCCCAGCGTGCCTGGCGCTTACGCCTGGCCTGCTGCTTATATGAATTCATGTCTAATAGGTTGCATGGTGTTCCGTGGCAAGCAGCCAACACGGATTCTTGCACCCACCCTGCACCTCTGTCTCCCCAGCAAGAGCAGAATATCAAGCCCCAGTTCTTCGCCTTCCGCTGGCTGACACTGCTGCTGTCCCAGGAGTTCTTGCTGCCTGATGTCATCCGGATCTGGGACTCCCTGTTTGCCGACAACAGCCGCTTTGATTTCCTCCTTCTGGTCTGCTGCGCCATGCTCATGTGAGTGTGGCCGCGAGCAGGGGGTGGGCAGGGCCTGCTCTTGAGAGGCTGGTGAGAGCTTCTGGGATTCTCAGGCGAGCATCAAACCAAACTTGCTGCGGGTGCGGTGGGGCGGCAGGAGCGGGAAGGGGCCCGGCGGGCCTGCACTCAGAGTGGCCCAGGGGCCCAGCACTTTTGTTGCTTGTTTTTCTTAGACTGATCCGCGAGCACTTGCTGGAAGGGGACTTTACGGTAAACATGCGGCTCCTGCAGGTAATGGAGTTTGGAGGGGCAGGCTCAGTCTTCAGCCATGGGACAGACACTTAGCAGGCGGCCGCCCCATGCCAGCTGCTGTGATAGGCTGCGTCAGGATCAGGAGAGGGGAGCAGGGCTTAAGAGTCCAGACCCCTGAGGCAGGTCTGTGTTTGGGTTAAATCTGGCTTTGCCACTGACCTTGAGTGTGGTGTGGCCTTGAGTGAATGACTTGGCTTCTCTGAACCAAGCTGGTTCAGAGAAGCCAAGTCATTCACTCAAGGCTGCGACTTATTACCCAGTATGTGGTAATAATGCCCGTTGGTAATCGTGCTCAGACCGGGGGAAGGAAAGCGTGGGCCTTAGTGGTTAAGAACATGGGCTTGAGAGTCAGACGATTTTGGGTTCACATCTTTTTTCTCCCGTGCTAGTCATGTGACCTAAGCTAAGTGGCAGCCTCTCTAGGCCTTAATTTCTTTGCCAACGCCTGGCCTGAGGTTGGTTTTCAATAACTTCATTGACTAGATCTATAAAACGGGCAGATTCACAGTAAGCCCTCATTGGGCTGTTGAGGTGACCCAGTGAGCTAGTACATGGACAGTGTCCGGCCCTGTTCCAGGCTCATTGTCAGTGGAGGTCAGGGTTCGATGGCAGGAGTGGGGAGAGGTGAAGCAGGTGGTCCTTGTCCTAGGGAAGGGGCTGTGAGACCTTTTGGGTGGTGACTAGTTGGGTTGGTTAAGTTAACTGCTGCAGTGGGTGTAGTATAGCTCCATGCAAGGTTTGGGCAGACTGGGCCTATCCTGTGCTCCCTATCCCTTAGGCCTGGGATCCAGCATGGTGACAGGTCTACTGGAGAGGACTGGGGGCAGCAGAGGTGGTGAAGGGTGAGCTGAATTCTCAAGCATACTGTTGGCCTTTCCCCTGCCCAGGATTACCCCATCACAGACGTCTGCCAGATCCTACAGAAAGCCAAGGAGCTCCAAGACTCCCAGTAGCCTGGCGGCAAGAGGCCCAGGTTTGGGAGAGAAGCCACCGCCGACCCCTGTGCCCTGGCTTCTGGGACGTGCAGGAGCCCGTGGGGTCCCAGCCAGCGGGGCCGCTGCAGGATCAGCCCGCTCCAGGCCTCTCACCCTGGTGGCTCCCACCGGGGGCCCGCTGGGCCCTGCTCTTCCCAACCACCGAGCCCTGGCTCCTCCCCCCACTCCACCCCTTCAACCCTGGACCCTTGGCCCAGGCTGCTGAACAGGGCAGGAGCTTGTGAGGTGGTGTCCTGGGGCTGGGGCAGATGCGGGCCCTGCGGGCAGGCAGGGGCCCCTCCCTGCCTCTGCCCTGCTTCTCTCTTCCTGCTCTCCTGCTCTGTCTTCTGGGCGCTGGTCGGGGAGGTGCTTGGCAAATGAGCCAGAAACTACTTCTGGAGGTTGGTGCTTGGCCTCCTCCACAGGGAAGGTGACACCGTGAAGGAGCTAAGAGGCTGCCAGGCCCAGGTCTCACCCTCTTGTCTCTTTCCCACAGAGTGTTTGTGTGTGTGTGTGTGTGTGTGTGTGTAGTTGTGGGTTGCTGTGTATGTCTTCTAATCCCCCTCGCGTGTGTGTGTTTTCATGTGTATGGAGGGAGGTGACTCCCTCTTGGTCTTTGCTTCTCCTTGTCTGTCTCTGCCTCCGTCTCCCTCTCTCCTTCCACCTCTTTCACTGAGGGTGTGTGGCTCTCACTCTGTCCGCCCCTCTCTTTGGGTTGCCTTATCCCCAGCCTCTCCCCCACCCTCCTCGCTATGCCCAAGAACCCTGGAGACAGAATGAAGAGTCTGGCTGAGCCAGGCTCCTGGAGGTCAGCCTTGACCTTCGCAGCCTGTTCCCATCTCCCAGCTCTAGGCCCCCAGGGCCCCCAGTCCCCAGCGCCTCACTCGAGGGCCCTGCACCCTTGCCCCACCGCAGGATTCTTGGAAACCCAGAGTTGCTGAGAATTAATAGCCCATGAAGCTTTGAGCCTCACCCGCCTGCCCAGGGAGGGAGTGGGGAGGAGAGGGAGAGCTGGGTCTTCCAGAGGTTCCCCCAAAGGTCCTTCTCTCCCAAAAGAAAAAGGACATTAAGGTTGGGATCCAGGTACTTCTAAGGTGTAGTCGTTCCCATGGCTTCCAGGTGCCGGCCCAGGGCAGGCGAGTCCCATAAAGGGCGGTGGGATCAAAGGGAGTCTCTCTGGGCCAGGCGTGGCCAAGCTCAAAGGCCTGGGTCCTGTCAGGGCCAGGAGAGCCATGTCTCCCTCAGGCAGGGGAGCTGAAGGAGGTGCAGGCCCTTCTCCGGTCACCTGCTGGGCTGCTCCCAGGATGTGGGGCCCATGCCTACTGAGTAGGAGCAGCCGGCTCCTCCCAGGCTGGGCTGTGGGACTAGTGGGCCTATTCTGACCAAGGCCCTCCCTCCTTTTGTGAGGAGGCAGCTGGTTTGCATCTGGAAGGCTGGGTAACGTAGCACGTAGCACGGGTCCTCTTCATCTCCCCAGACTGGCCAGCAGGGACCCTCAGGCCCCCCGGAAACTTCCTTAGCCTGACAGCCAGGACTTGTGGCTATGGGCCGGGGACAGCTTTCCCAAGGAGGCGCCTTTCCAGGCTGTCCATTGGATGCTTCTAGGACTCCATGCACTTGCCTTTTTCCTTCTCTCCCAGCACAGTATTTGGGAGATTTTTACTATTTATTCAGACTCCTGGTTATTTATTGCAGATTGGCAAGTGCTTGATTTGGGGATGAAGGGTAGGGCTCGAATGGTGGAAACCAGCTGGAGTCATGGTCTTCCTGACCTTCCAAGGTCAGTCAACATCCTCTCCGCCTGCTTCTGGGACCTTCCTGGTTTTCCAGCAGGTCCTGCCTGGGAGGGCCCTGAGCTCTGTAATAGAACTGGGTGTAAGGGAGACAAGAGAGTTGGTATCCTTGCCAGCCTCCAAGACACCGGCATGGGGTAGAAGCGCTGCTTCCCAGCAGCCTGGCTCACCCTCTTCCCAGAACTTGTCAGCTGGTGGTTCGGTCACAACTTGATCCCTTCACAGCCTGTTGCTTGGGCCACAGCCTGGGTCCCAGCAGACACTGCCCAGGACACCTGATGCATTGCCTCTTGCCTGTCCCTCTACCTTCCCTCCTGGGACCATACTAGAATCACTGCGTTTCATTTGCCTCAGTGGCAGACCTGGGTCCAGTGCCCTCTCCTTGACCTTGTGATGAAGGTCAAAAGAGCACAGGGACCACATCCAGGTTAGACTGAGCTCGCCAATGGGAGGACCTGCCCTTGGCAATTCTCCCTCCCCAGACTCTCAAGGGAGGTCCCCAGAGAGCTAGAGACCCCGAGGCTTCCTGCTTGGGAAGCTGCCCCCAGGACTTTGGACGCTTAGAGAATGGGCTGTATGAGTTCAGCCTGTCTCATTCCAAGGGTCAGAATGTTAGTCTGCTTTTGTTTTTTCATCTGTTTCGTTCTTTGAATCAGTGCTGTTGATGACAAGTTGTCTTTAATAAATCATGTGTTCTTTGCAGTGGGCATTGGTTCTGTGAGGGGCTGAAACCTTCAAGACCTCTGAGCAGGAAAAATGTTTGAGCAAAGATGGAGTCAGGAAGCTCTTAGAATGGTCAAAGGAAAAGGTTAGGAAATTGTTGGAAGAGCCTATTCAACTCTTTTAACAACTGCAATTTGCAGTTGTAGGGAGGAGAGAGTGTGCACTGGGGCAGAAGGTATTATTACATTATGATTTCATAGCAAGTTATTTTTTAGATTGAGAAAATTTTGAAATTCAACAAGTCGTTCACAGCCCACAATCTGGAGAAAATCACCGATAACATGTTGGTCTTCTCTTCGTTGATGCAATTACTATTATATAATTGTCATTTTCTTGATACGGAGTTTTGTGTATTGTCTCTCCCTTCACATTAGGTGGTGAGCAAGTTGCTGTATGATTTAAAAATATTTTTATGGTCTAGATACTATTCTAATGTGCTAAAAATGTCCGGAACCAGTGCCTATTTCCGAATATTTTGCTTATTCCCCGGCCTCTATTATAAGTAATACGGTGGGGAATCCTTGCATCCATGATTTATTTCCCCAGCTCAGTCCTCTAAGTGATTTAGAAGGTATGAACCTTTTTTTTTTTTTTGGTATGAACCTTTTTAAGGCTTTTTTTTTTCTTTTTTTTCCGCTGGGGGCTTGCGGGATCTTAGTTGGCGAAGCGGGAGGATCCCTCGGTGGAGACCAAGGCGACCTGGCGGGGCGGAGCCGGTTCTGGGGGCAGCCAATCACAAGCCGTGACGGTGATGCCACGCCCTCTCAGCGCCCAGTCTTAACAAGGGCAAAGGAAGGGCCCCGGGAGGTCCAGTTGGGCCGGTTCTGACGCCTGGAAGGGCCGCGGGAGGTTCAGTTGGGCCGGTCCTGACGCCTACTGTTGGCTTCATGAGTATAATATTAATACTTTGGAGCGCTCGGGAGTGGAAGGGACCCGCGTTCCGCTGTCTCACTCCTCCACTCGGCGCTATCCTCGCGGTGGGCCCCGCAGGCCTGTGCGGCCCCTTTCAGAGCCTCCCGGGTCGGACGCGTGAGGTCGAGGCTTTCCTTCGTCTCCGCGGACCGCTCTCCATCCGCGTTCCGGCCACAATCCATGGCCAAGCAGTTGCTTCGGGTCGGCTTGACCCTGGCGCTGGGCGCAGGGCTGGGTGCAGCCGCCGAGGGCTGGCGGCGGCGGGCGGACGCACAGACGGCGCCGGGGCTGCTGAGCCGGCTGCCCGTGCTGCCTGTGGCGGCGGCGGCCGGGCTTCCCGCCGTGCCCGGGGCTCCGACGGGCGGCAGCCCCGGCGAGCTGGCGAAGTACGGGCTGCCCGGGGTGGCGCAGCTCAAGAGCCGTGAGTCGTACATGCTGTGTTACGACCCACGCACCCGCGGCGCGCTCTGGGTGGTCGAGCAGCTGCGGCCTGAGAATCTCCGCGGCGACGGCGACCGCCGCTCCTGCGACTACCACGAGGACGACTCGGTGCATGCGTATCACCGCGCCACCAACGCCGACTACGGGGGCAGCGGCTTCGACCGCGGCCATCTCGCCGCCGCCGGCAACCACCGCTGGAGCCAGAAGGCCATGAACGACACCTTCTACCTGAGCAACATCGCGCCCCAGGTATCGCCTGCGCCCCCCGCCCCGGCGGCGGAAGGCGAGGCCACCGCTTGCCTCTGAGCCTCGATTTGCTCCTCTGCAGATAGGAAAGCTGCCGAGTGCGCGCTTTACGCCAGGCGCCTGGCTAAACACACCGCGCGCCGCAGGCGGAAGGGACGGAGCGGTGGGGCGCTGAGCACCCACTCTGCACTCTGATCTTAACCGAGGGCCCCCGGGCGCCTCCCTGATCTTCAGTTTCCTTGTCTGTAAAATGGGGATAAAACTGTTATTCACCTACCTCGTGCAGAGGCGCTGAGGAACTGAGGGCACCATGCACGTAAAAGTACTGAGCACACTTTCTGGCACACGGCAAGCATTCAGTAAATATCAGCTATAATGAGGGAAGTGATTCTCAGAGAGACAAAGTGACTGGCACAGTGTCACAGTGGGAGGAGACCCAGGCAGCCTGCCTAGAGGACTCTGAGCTTTCAGCCATTGTCCTACCCTGCCTTCCTTCCAGGAGTAAAAGGAAAGATAGCTGCACGCAGTGGCTGTTAGTAGCAGTCGCTGTGCGCCTGGACTAGCCGCCCTACCTCTAGCCCTGTTCCCACCCGGGCCTGACACCCACGTGGAGACGGATGTCAGGCTCTGAGTGAGGCTTGTGAGGTCCTAGCCTCTCTGACCTGACTGTGCTCACCCAGGAGCACAGTCCCCTACCCATTTGACTAGACGCCGTGCTGAGGACTGGAGAGCTCAAGTGGTGGAGTCAGGAGCAGATTCCTGACCTTCCCCGCTGAGCTCTGCATGCGGTTCAGACTAGGAAAAGGAAAGGAGAGATGGTTGGGAGAGCTGGTCTTCCCACGAGCCCCTGGGGGCAGTGGGCAGGACTGTTTCTATCTGGGAGGTTTGCTCCTTTCCTTCATATGGCTCTTTGGAGCTGAGAAACAGCTTTGAAACCTGGGATGCTAGTTCTCCCACTCTAGCTGGACGAAAGTAGCACCTCCTTGAGCTCTATCCGGGCCCCACCCTCGTGACTATGTAGGCTAAGTGACTCTCCTTCCATGAACCTGTTTCCTCCACCTGCTTGTTCCCACCCCCCACCCAAGCTGGAACTTTCTGGCGCCATGCCAGTGCCAGCCCCTCAGGGCCTGGGGCAGCCCTCTGACTGCAAGTGTCCCAGTCAGTCTCACTGAAGCCCACTTCTCCTGCCAGGTGCCCCAGCTCAACCAGAATGCCTGGAACAACCTGGAAAAGTACAGCCGCAGCCTGACCCGCACCTACCAAAATGTCTATGTCTGCACGGGGCCTCTCTTCCTGCCCAGGTAAGGCTAGAGCTGGGGGGCCTGGGGACACCAGCACCTCCCGTTCATCCCGTCCACGCCCCCCCCAGGCTCTGTGTCAACACCACCAGGTCCCCACTCATCTGGTTTCTTGGCGAGTCTGTCCATTCTGTCTCGGGCCCCCCAGTTCTACTCCACAGAGACCTTTGGGGTACCCACCTAGACATCTCCTCTGCCCGTGGGCACCAGGCCCTGAGTCTACCCTGTTCCTCTCTCCTGTGTCATCTCTTTTCACATCCACCTGACTCTGTGTTCTGCGCGGGTAGAAACCCTTGCACTAGGCTCTCGCCTTCGGGCTCCCCTACTTGGAGCAGCCTTCCCCTATGCTTCCCCGGGAGCCAGGTTTGAACTCCATCTCCCTGACCCTGAGCCTTTACTCTTGTCCCTCTGCAGCCCGGCCTCCCAGGTAGAAGGGACTGAGCTCTTCTCAGCTTGCTTGGTGATTTTCTAGCCTGCTGAGCACTGGGATGAGTGAGGCTAGAGGTTGTGGCCACACAGCTGGCTCTGCCTGGGCTGGAATCCAGGCCCTGTCACCTCATTTCTGGGTGCCGTGGGCAAATGAACTCAACATCCTCTCCTGTAAAATGGGGATAATACCCATTAGCTACCACGTGGTTGTTTAAGGGACAAAGCGGGATGGTGGATGTCACCGTAGTAAGGGCTCAGCACAGGCCTGCTGAGGCGCTGGCTGGGACACTGATGTACTTTAATTAGCAAGTGCCTCCTCTGGCCTGCTGAAATGGAGCGGACGCCGTGGAGGCTTAGCCTGAAGTCACCCATCCGGTGCTCCGGGCACCTGCTCTGCCCTAGGCCCTGTGCTGGTGCTGGGAATTCTGCTGCCACAGCCCTGCCCATTTGGTGCCCACCCTCCACAGGGAGAGACAGACAGTAGTCAAGGGTCCACACGGATGAATGTGAATGAAGGCCTGATTCTTTCTGCAGCGTTTATTGCCACCACCCACTCTACCTGACCCAGTGTTGGACATGAAGAAAACAGGGGAAGAGTGAGTCTCTACCCTGCAGGGAGCTCCCAGCTTCCTGGGGGAGCCAAGCAGGGCAAAGAAGCCTCACGCTGAGGGGTGGTCCTGCAGGTTGACACAAGCTGGAGGTCGGGTCAGGGAAGGCTTCCTGGAGGCGGTGGCCTTGGGTCTGACCAAGCCCCCCAGGAGCCCTAAAAGGCCATGTGTGCCTGGGTCTGCCCACAGGACGGAGGCTGATGGGAAGTCCTATGTGAAGTACCAGGTAATTGGCAAGAACCACGTGGCGGTGCCCACCCACTTCTTCAAAGTGCTGATCCTGGAGGCAGCAGACGGGCAGATCGAACTCCGCTCCTATATGATGCCCAACGCGCCTGTGGATGAGGCGGTCCCGCTGGAGCGCTTCCTGGTGCCCATCGAGAGCATTGAGCGGGCCTCAGGGCTGCTCTTTGTGCCAAATATCCTGGCACGGACAGGCAGCCTTAAGGCCATCACTGCAGGCAGCAAGTAAGGGCAGCCCCAGCCAGACTGTGGGGTCGGGGGGACTGGGTCGAATTAAAGGTGTTCATTTTTGGAGACAAGTCTTTGGTGTGTCTGTCCCAGGTGACCCATGGGAACCTCTGGCTTCACCACTGCTTCTGTGCCATCTTGGGCCCGACAGAACGTTCAGCTGGGCCGGGCACCCGCGTGGGTGAGGCCAGGCTGCAGGGCAGCCAGGGAGATGAGGATGGCTTCCTGGAAGAGAAGCACAGCAACAGGCTGGGGCCTGGGAAGCTAGCGGGTGCCCCACTGCCCAGGACCCAGCCCCTTGGGGTATGCTGCCCTCAGCGGGGTCTGGGGTAGGGGGGTTGTGAAGCACAGGCCCAGCTTCATCCTGCAAATCTTGTCACTGGCCAGGAAAGGGCCTCACCTCTCTGCTTCTAGGTATCTTCCTCTGTAAAATGGGGATGACCATAATAGCTGCCTCCCAGGGTCGGGGAGGGGGAGGGGGAGGGGGTGGTGATGGGCAGGAGGGCCCTCTGTGCAGCTGTCGGAAGGGTGGGAGCAGGGATTCCTGCTGGGAGGCTGTAGCTGGCAAGCGTGCAACACCTGGCCCTGGCAGGGCTCTCAGGGACAGGTAGACTGAGGCTGTCCACCTGTCTGGTCACCACCCTTTGAGACCAGTGGAAGCAGTGGCACCTTCCCCCAGGAAGTGCCCCCAGGTGCAGCGCTCTGTGCTGCCCTCAGAAGCGGCTGCCCAGGTGGAAGGCTCTCAGAGCTGGTCGCATCCTGTCCCCCGTGGGACAGAGGTGCCAGAGAGGAGAGCTGCCCTGCCCACCAGGGTCAGACACGGGGAAGTGGAACACGGAGCGTATGGCTAAGGGAACAGGCCTAGAGCAGGGATGGGTGGGGTCTCCTGGGTCAGCCAGGTGCTCCTGGAGCAGCTGGATGGGCACCAGCACCCAGGATTCCCAACTCCCAGCTCACTCTCATCTTGTCCCTGCTGCAGTTCTGCTGTGGTGAGAGGCAAAAGGGGGCGAGGAGGCTGGCTCAGGGCAGCCCTGGGTGGGGTGGGGGACTGGGAGAGGTTGCAACGCCCCCCTTTGGACGGACCCCAAGGCTCCAGCCCCTGCTGGTGGTGAGCAGGCTGGGCCTGGAGGTCGGGGAGGCGGGCGGGCTCACCTCGGTGCGGATGGTGCGGCTGCCCTGCTTGGGGCAGGTGTTGACGTACCGATCGAAGAGGACACTGGGCTCAGCCACCTCCAGGTTGGGGTCAGCATCCACTCCAGCTTCCAGCCCTTGGAGGCCCCCAAACACCACGAGAGCGTGCCTGGCGCCCACAGGAGGGGGGTCACTGAGTGCAGCCCCCAGGACTCTCAGCCCCCCATATGCGCAGAGGCCCGGTCCGTACAGCTCTGCCCCCACCAGTCCTGTCCCCTGCTGCGTTCCTCCTCCCCTGGCTGGACCCACCTGAAGTTGGGAAGCTGGGCGGAGGCCACGTCTGAGCCTCGCTCTGATGTCCCAATGGTCAGGTCATAGCCGTCCTGGAAGGGGGCCTCAGCAAACACAGCACCTGGTGGGGAGGCAAGCTCACTGGGGGCTCTGTTCCCCACAGGCCACTGCCACTTGGCTGCACGTGCGTGTTGGGGGGCGTGGTTTAGGTAAGAGAGCCACAGCCAGGCCCCTCACTCTTGCTGGGAAGTCAGTGATGGAACAGGCAGAGACCGTGCGTGTACCAGCTTGGGGAGACAAAGCAGAGGGTGGGGAGGAAGGAACTCCAAAAGCAAGTAGTGGGCCTCTGACTTATCTGGCCCTTTTGCCCCCATTCCCGACCCCATGGCAGACATTATTAAAGATGCTTTTCCTCAGAAGTCCTTAAAAGCATTCCAGGCAGTGCACTCAAGGAGACCAAGGCCCAGAGAAGGAAAGGCACTTGCCCAAGTCACACGGCAAATGAGTAGGGTTAGGACCCCGGTCTGACTTTTGGGTCAAGCAAGGCTCTCTGTGGCCTCCCAGAGAGAGAGGACGGATATTCACAGGAGGAAGCTCTGTCCTTACTGAGGCAGGAGGCCAGGCGGACCGTGTAGCCCCAGTAGAGACCAGCTTTGGTGCGAGGGTCCTGTGACGACACGACTTTTCCACGGTAGGTCTTGCTTTCTGGAGGGGAAGCAGACAGGCTGTGAAGATGGGGCGAGGGGACAAGGAAGTGGCTCGGAGCCCGCAGGCGGGCCAGGCTGGGGACGCTTTAGGGTACCTGGGAGCTGCTGCTGGTTCAGCCGCACCGTCACCCGCAATCCAGGCTCCAAGTGCTTGTCGATCTTCACCTCCTGGGAAGAAGACAGAAGAAACTGGTGCTGTCCGCTGCAGGAGAGCGGGGGTCGCTGCTCTCCCAGACACAGGGGCACCTCAGGGGTCCACGTCACCCTTCGAGCCCCGCTCCCCGGCACCTGGGCCAGACCTGCTCACAGAGACCATTCTTTTATTATTAATTAATTAATTAATTTTGGCTGCATTGGGTCTTCGTTGCTGCACACGGGCTTTCTCTAGTTGCAGCGAGCCGGGGCTACTCTTCGTTGCGGTGCATGGGCTTCTCATTGCAGTGGCTTCTCTGGTTGTGGAGCACGGGCTCTAGGCGCACGGGCTTCAGTAGTTGTGGCGCTCAGGCTCAGTAGTTGTGGCTCTTGGGGGTCTAGAGCTCAGGCTCAGTAGTTGTGGCGCACGGGCTTAGTTGCTCCGCGGCATGTGGGATCTTCCCGGAGCAGGGCTCGAACCCGTGTCCCCTGCATTGGCAGGTGGATTCTGAACCACTGCGCCACCAGGGAAGTCCAAGAGACCATTCTTGCAAAACGACTACTGCAAGACACTGGTCCAGGCCTGGCACAGAGTAGGAAGTATTTCATGAGTAGATTAAATCCCAGTTTCCTACATTTTGGTGGCTATGCCACTTACTAGCTATAGCGGTTTGAGTGGTCACTTAACCCCTCTGAGCCTTAGTGTCCTAATCTGTCAAACAGAAGATGGTCCGTAACTAATACCTATCGTTACACTGCACAGGGCCTGGCATGAAGTAAATGCTGACTACATGGGAGCCTGTGACGAAGGACACTTGATGTTCGTGTTTTGTCCCAATTTTAGTTTATTTTTTCCCCCCACCGCGCTGCATGGCTTGCGGAATCTCAGTTGCCTGACCAGGGATTGGACCCACGCCCTCGGCAGTGAAAGCGTGGAGTCCTGATCACTGGATTATGAGGGAATTCCCTTGTCCCAGTTTTGAATTCAGGATGGGACACTTTCTCTCTTGAGGGTTTCACATTCATTTCTCTCTCCATCTGGGTCTGGGTCATCCTGTTCTGTTTTTAGCCAGTTACCTCAGATCTGTTCTTTTTGAGGGGAGGGCCCTCATCTGTTTAAATGTTTCGTCTCCTTCTCTAGGAGACTTAGGGTTAATAGGTGGCAAATGAATGCTCCGAGCCCCGGCTTGGCAGCGCCCTGGAACCGCCCCAGAGGCACTGTGAACTTGATTTTCCCGGGTTTTGTTTTGGTTTGTTTTTCGTATAAGGACTATCTTCTGTTGATTTGATTTTTCTAAAACAGTAAATTTTGCTCCTGGCTTTATCTGTTGAGCCCCATTTTAGGCACTTCTCTGGCCCAAATCTGCATCAATGGGGGACTGGCAGGCAGAGATGCCTGGGGCCAGGGCTCCCCACCCATGTGCCCTCCGTAGCCAGGGTGTGTCTGGGAAACGTGTCTCGACCCACCCTCCAACTCCTACCTTCTTCATGCCACAGTTGACAAAGGAGCCCTGGCCCGGCCGGGTGGGCCGGTCCACCACGATGCCCTCTCGGAACTCGGATTCCTCATCCTGACGCATGTGGTGAGGGCTGTCCAAGGGGTTCAGGAGCCCTGTGGTTGGGGAGGGCCAGGAAGATTCTGGGAGGTGCAGAGGCACACGGAGGGGTAGAAGGTAAGGCTGGGAACCCTGGTTCAGGTTCCAGCTCTGCCACAGATCTGCTGCTTACCACCAGCCACAGGCCTTGCCCTGCCTGGGCTTGCTTTCCCAACTGTACCATGATTTCTCAGGGTCTGGGGGATGATCCATGGGAAATGGGGGTCAGCCACCCCCAGCCTTACCTGCAAACTGTAGATCCTGATGCTTGGGGAAGAATGCTTTTCTTAGGTACCTAGGAAAGGACGCACATCTCAGGGAGGCCACCTCCCATCCGACCTGCACCGTGACCACCCCTCCCACATGCTCCGGCAAGTCTGTCCTTCATGCCCTTACTGTGGACACTCCAGGTACTGCAGGATCCGGGCCAGCTGCACGCATGCCTGCCCCTTCTTGCCGACTCCCCTGAATTCCCCCTCCACAGTCCTGGAGAGAGAAAGAAAGGGCTCAAGCCCACCGGGTTTCCTTCAAGAGCTCCTCCCCCCAGTATGACCTCTGCAGCGCCCCTGCTTTGCAACTCGACCCGCCAGGGTTACAACGGGGGCATTCAGACAGGATCCTCAGCCCAGGCAAGTAGGCAGGGAAAAAAGGGAAGCCCAGCCAATCATGGCAGCCCCTCCCTTCTCCCTGAGCCCCGGGGCCCGCTGGATGGCCCCTCACTTGGCATCTTGGCCCTCTTCATCAAACACCACAATCTCATCCACACAGAAGATGGTGCAGGCTCTAGCAATCTGGCCGGCCAGGTAGGTGCGAAGCTCGGGCGACTGGGCGTTGTCCAGGATGGAGCCTGGAAGGGCCACGCTCAGGGTGTAGTGCCGCCCTGGGCAGGACAGGGGTGTTCATGGTCAGCCAGAGAGGCCAGGGCCATCCCTCCCCTCCCTTGCTCTAATCCCAGGGCCCAGAGTTAGAGAATTTTCCTACTGTGAGGAGTTTTGAGCTAAGCAGCATAGATCCAACTCCCCTCTCTGGGCCTCAATCTCCCCAGGAAGAAAATGGAATCAGGTCTCCAGGACTCCCGTAAGAAGGGCATACCACTGGGCCAGGCAAGGGAGCGGTTAGAAGAACTGACCTATATTCACATCCTCTGCCCCCTACCGCCTCAGTTCTCCAGGCATCAAATAGGGAAGATAATGAGTTAATATTTATTCTTAGTGCCTTTTATATGTGCACATTTAACCAATAATCCTAGGAAGTAGGTACTACCATGATCCTGATTGAGAGGTGGGGAACCTTCAGCCCACAGAGGTCAAATATGTGACCCAAGGTCACACAAAAGGTAGGACAGCTGGCTTCAGAGGGACCACCACACTTTCCCTCCCAGAGTTGTCCAAAGGGAGCCACAGGAGATAAAGGGCTTTCCCGGTGTCAGACAGCTGACATGCTCAGTTTCTGTCCCCACTGTCACCATCATCACTGGTAACCAACCACTGGGCTTACAGAGTACAATATGGCCCCCTGACCCTCCAGATCTTTGGGTCTGGCCGAGGAGGAAAGATACAACTTGTTAGGGTAGATCCAAATGTACGAACACGGAATGACATCCAGGACACAATGTGGGATGAGAAAAAACAGCTCCAGAAGTGCGTGGATAAAGCAGTCTCAACTTTTGTAAAACTGTATCTGTATACCTCCCTACCTATATATAAGTGGGTGTTAACATAGCTGGAGAAACGTTAGCTGCAATGTTTGCTGGGATTTTTCCTTTCTTTATTGTTTTCTGTATTATTTGGGGAGTTTTGTTTTGAGCATGTATTATTTAATGAGAAAAAAGAGACATTCTTATTATGAAATCAAAATAATTAAATGAAAAGTGAAATTAAAGCACACAGTGATCAATAAAAAAGGAAAAACATTAACTGTCATATTACAATGATGAGGTTCTAGAGGCACAAAGTGATGGTACATGATGCTTACCCTCCACAGAATCGAAATCTACCTAAGCAGGAAGTTAGGACTCGGTTTTCTGGGTCCCTCCCATTCTCTGAGCCTCATTTTCTCCATCAGGACAAGATGTCTGGACCCACTGGCCCCTAAGGGCCCTTCCAGCTATAACATTCTCTGCCCTACCGAGGGCCCAGCTTGCTCACCCCGATCCTCCCTCTGGGCAGCTGCCTCCTCCTCCTGCTGTCGCTTTGCCTGTTCCTCCTGCACTCGCTGCCGCTCCAGTTTCTTCATCATCTTGAGATCCTTCCACTTCTTTTTCTCCTCTTTTTCTGGATAAGAGGACATCCCGATTGGTGGAGGGAAGAGGGACTTGGAGGTGAGGAGGACTTGGAGCAGTCCAGGAGGTGATGTCCTCTCAGTAGGGGCAGCCTGGGCTCTCCAATGCTGCTGAGACAGCAGCCAAAGGAGCCTCCCAGGGCTTCTGGCCCCGTCTTCTCCATTTTGGGTACTGTGGGACCTAGAGGGGCCAAATCTGGTGGCTTTTCCCCAAGATTCAGCTGTGCACTGATGGAGTGGCCTCGGGGAGAGGTGAGCACAGACGCTCAGCTCCCCATCTGAGCCCACCGCCCCGGTCCCTTACTTACTCTGTTGCTTCCATTTTCGCCACTCCACCCTCTGGCCATGTTCACCCTGGAGTAGGGGTGGGAGGAGATGTAGGAGTGAGGCTGAATGGTCACACCCGAGAGGAGGTCCCACTTGGTGCTCCACAGCTGTCCCCTCTCTTTAAATGGAGGTGGTGAGGAAATGAGGAAACCCTCCCCCCGCCCCCCACGCCACACTCCTGCTGCCCAGAGAAAGCGTCAGGAGGGCAGGGACCTGTCGTACCCCCAGTGCCTGAGACCACACCTGGCACACAGTAAGCATTCAATAAATTGTTTAATGAGTTCCCACTGGAGAGAAGAGGAAACAGGTTCAGGGGGACAGGACCTGCCCACTGTCGCCCTGGTGTCAGAAGAGATACGCCACGAAAGGGCTCGGGATTCCGAGCCGGGTCCGGTCTTCTGAATCCGGGCCCCGGGCAATGAGTTACCCAACGCAGTCCCGGCTCTGACTCGAACCCCGGCTCCCACCTCCGGTTCTCATCTGGACAGGGGTGCTTGAGGCCATGAGCATGCGGCACCTCGGGGACTCGGGCCGCGGAGCAGCGACGAGCAGGGCCAGGCCCCGCCACGGGCCCCCAAGCGGCTCTTTCTCTTGCCTCCACCCCGCGCCCTGCCGCGGGATCCCACATCCCTCCACCTACCGGGCCGCAGGGCCTCTTCCTCCCGCGCTCCGCCATGTTCGTCGCACACCGTCGGCCCCGCCCAGCCAATCAGACTCACCCCTTCCGCCAACAGCTCCTCCGAGCCGTCCAATCGGAGAGCCAATGGCGTGCGAGGGCGCGGCCTATGCGCCGGGCTGAGGGAGTGTGTGGGCCTGGGACTGGCTCCTGGGGGCGGGCTCCCGGGGGTGGGCGGGGCTCATCGCAGGCCTGGGTGTCCAAAGACGCACGGTATCCGGTTCTCTCCTGAACCCTTGGACGATAGGAGAGCTACCCTCTCTCCTCCCGTCGGGCGCCAAACTCAAAGCTCAGCTTGGTTTTACACATGGGGACCCTGAGGCACAGAGCTGGAGTGTGATTCAGAGCTGGCAATATAATTTAATCCAATTATTTTATAGATTCGTTCATTTACTCTCTTTTAATTATCAGACTTTACTTTTTTAGAGGTTTAGGTTTACCGAAAATTGAACAGATAGTACAGAGTTCCCACATAACCCGCACTCAGTTTCTGTTGTTCACATGTGTTAATGTGTACGTTTGTTATAGTTGATGAACCTATATTGATGCATTGTTCATAGTTTACATTAGGGTTCACTCTTTGTGTTGTACATTCTAACAGTTTTGACAAATGCATAATGTCATATATCTACCATTACAGTATCATACAAAATTGATTCACTGCCCTAAAAATCCTCTGTGCTCCACCTACCTCCCCACCCCTCAAGCCCCTGGTAACCACGGGGACCCTGATCTTTTTTACTGTCCCTATAGTTTTGCCTTTTCCAGAATGTCATATAGTTGGAATCAGACAGTATGCAGCCTTTTCAGACTCCCTTCTTTCACTAAGCAACATGCATTTAAAGTTCCTCTAAAGTAGAAGATAGATGGGCCCCTGGGCTGGACAGCTGGGGTTTGTCAAGTGGAGTAACACTGAAGCTCTGTTCTCACCCAGATGCTCCAAGGTCAAAGCTAGTGGCAGAAGCTGAGCTCTGCTGAAGTAAAGAGATAAGATAACCACTCCTGAGGTCAAGGAAAACTTCCTGTCTGGACATGTGCAGGAAGGCTCCTTGGGGGTCAAAAAGGGAGGGGGCACCACCCCATAATAAGTGTGGACATATACACACAGGCCTCTGCGGTGGAATCCATCTTAGCACAAAGTTGCACACGCAGCTTGGGGAGGGTCCTAGGACCAGTCATGTGTGAAAAAAGAAATGAGATAATTGGCCAAAGGTAAACAAAGACCAGGAAGAACTGTCCTATATAAGTGATTTAAATCGCCTCTTTACTCCACTCCTCCCCATTAGAAAGGATGCCCACACCCTTTCTCTCTGGGTGTGTATTTCTGCCTAGCTTCGACTTAAATAAATAGTTTCTCTGTGTGCTCTCCCATAGTGCTGTGTCTCTAATAATAAACTTTGTACCTGTTTTTTACAGTTTTTGCCTCCTTGAAACATTCTTGCTCTCAAATGGGGGAAAGAGCCAGGGCCACTTTGCTTCTAGCCTCTAGCCCCTGGTGCTCTAGCGGCTAGGATTCCTGGTTTTCATCTGGGCTACGCAGGTTCAATTCCTGGGCAGGGAACTAAGTCCTCACTGCTGTCTCTCCGTGATCACCTCCACATCTTCTAATGGCTTGATAACTCATTTCTTTTTCTTTTTTTTTAATAGTAGGTTGAAGATATAATTTTTAAAAATTTATTTATATTTATTCATTTATTTGGTTGCGCCAGGTCTTAGTTGCAGCTCGCCGGCTCCTTAGTTGTGTCATGCGAACTCTTAGTTGCTACATGCATGTGGGATCTAGTTCCCTGAGCAGGGATTGAATCCGTGCCCCCTGCACTGGGAGTACGGAGTCTTAACCACTCCACCACCAGGGAAGTCCCCGATAGCTCATTTCTTTTTACTGCCGGATACTATTCGTTGTATGGCTATGCCACTGTGTGTCTATCCATTCACCTTTTGAAGGACATTTGGTTGCTTCCAGTATTTGGCAATTATGAATAAAACTGCTGCAAATATTCATGTGCAGGTTTTTGTGTGGACATGAATTTTCAGCTCATTTGGGTAAATAGCTGGAAGTCTGATTGCTGGATCCAACAGTAAGACCATGTTTAGCTTTGTAAGAAATTGCCAAACTGGGAATTCCCCGGTGGCCCAGGGGCTAAGACTCCTTGCTCCCAATGCAGGGGGCCCGGGTTCAGTTCCTGGTCAGGGAACTAGATCCCACATGCATGTAGCAACTAAGAGTTCGCATGACACAACTAAGGAGCCCACACGTGGCGACGAAGATCCTGTGTGCCGTGACTAACACCCGGCGCAGCCAAATACATAAATAAATAAAAAAGAAATGGCCAAGCTGTCTTCCAAAGCGGTTATACCAGTTTGCATTCCTACCAGCAAGGGATGAGATACACTTTCTTTTTTAAATAATAAATTTGAGTCCATATTCATTCAATCAACAAATATTTATCACGCAGATCCTATTTTGAGGCTGGAACTCCCTGTGCTAACCGCCAGGGACACAATGGTAGGGAAAGCAGATACTGATCTGGAGTTTACAGCCTAGTAGAGGAGAGATTCATTTCTAATTCAAGGTGTGTGTTAACATTACAGGGGTTGTGTTTATTTCACCATTCCCCGCTCTCCCCTATCTGAATGAAAGGCAAAGTCATTTATGCATCTCAGGTTGGCTGAGGTTACTCAGTCTAAGATCTGGAACCTCTGTAGAGTCACAGATTTGAGTTATGGGCAGATTCTGGGTTGGTTCATGAGACATGAAACCTTTGGTCAGGGTGGTTCTATCCAAGAAATCTATGCGTTTCCCCCATTGAGGACTTTCTTATCATCAGGCTATGTGTAGTATGGCAAAGGGGCTCCAACCCTGAGCCTCTGAGTTGTTATTTTGTTTCATAATCTTGACTTTGGAACAGTGATAGTATTACAAAGTCATAGTTGGGAAAGGAAGAAGTGTCCTGGGACTTCCCTGGTGGTCCAGTGGTTAAGACTCTGCACTTCCAATGCAGGGGGTGCAGGTTTGATCCCTGGTCCGGGAACTAAGACTCCATGTGCCGCCTGGCCAAAAAATAAATAATTTTAAAAATTAAAAAAAAAAAAAAGGAAGTGTCTCTGTCATAACACCAAGTATGTTCCAAACAGCAATTCTCTGACACCAAGTGGGTATCCTACACTTCAATTAAATTCTGACAAGTTGGCACAGACCTCATAGGTTAAGGGATCAGTCCCACAAGACTGTCTCCCACTTCAGATGTCAGCAGCAAGTGGGGTCACCAGCCACCTCCACTTTTGCCTGGCCGACTACAAATTCCAGCATTTCCATGACCACCCCCCAGATTCAATAATTTGCTGAAACAATTCACAGCCCTCAGGAAAGTGCTATACTTACAATTAGAATTTCATTAGAGAAGATAACAACCCAGGAACAGCCAAATGGAAGAGGTACATAGACTAAGGTCTTGGGAGAGGGGGGTGCAGAGGTTCCATGCCCTCTCCGGATGGGCCACCCTACCAGCTCATCGATGTGTTCACCAACCCAGAAGGTCCTTGAGCCTCAGTGATTCAGGGTTTGTTTTTTTTTTTTTTTTTTTGCGGTACACGGGCCTCTCACTGCTGTGGCCTCTCCCGTTGCGGAGCACAGGCTCTGGACGCGCAGGCTCAGCGGCCATGGCTCACGGGCCCAGCCGCTCCGCGGCATGTGGGATCTTCTTGGACGGGGCACGAACCCGTGTCCCCTGCATCGGCAGGCGGACTCTCAACCACTGCGCCACCAGGGAAGCCCTGATTCAGGGTTTTTATGTGGGATTTTATTACATATGCACATCTGATTAAATCATTAGCCATGTGACTGAACTCAATGTCCAGTCCCTTTTCCCTCCCTGAGGTCTGGGTATGAGGCTGAAAGTTCTGACCCTCTAATCACATGGTTGAAGGGGTTCATTTTGAATAACAAAAGACACTACTAACACTCATGAAATTACAAGGGTTTTAGGAGCTCTGTGCCAGGACCCAGGGACAAAGACCAAATGTATTTTATTATCCTATATGTTCCCATCAGCTCCCCAGTTAAATATGTGATATGAGCAAAACCCATGAGCTTGCTATGCAAATGCAACTTCAAGACAATTCCCCAGCACCACCTTCCAAATGATTTCAGGAGTTGCGTTGCTTTCCAGTGGGAGGCCCACCCCTGGGATCAAATCGCATTTCTACATTTTACCAGCTGGATGGCCTCAGGTAAGTCCCCTCACCTCCAAAGCGGTTTCCTCACCTGTAAAATGGAGGCAGTAACTCCTGTCTCAGAGGGTCCTTTAATGAGATGGTGCACATCCAAGTGCCCGGCATACAGGGGTGAGCAGTAAATGTTAGGGGAAACATTCCTTTCCCCTTCTGTCTAATTATGTAATCCCTGGCAATCCTGGCCTGGACTCTGATTCCTGTGGGGTGTGACTGTCCGAGTCTTCCCTGTTAGACACTCAACTGAGGCCCCCATCACACACACACACACACACACACATACACCACACCACACCACCACCACCACCAACAACAACAGTAACACACACCATCTGAGCCCCTAGGCCTGGTTTTACCATTAACTAACTGGGTGGCCTCAGACAAGGTCCAAGTCCCTGCCCTTCTTTGGGCCTCAAAACACATTTGTACAAAGAGAGTCTAGGATCTGAGGTTCAGGGAGGTGGGAGTTGCCTTCCATTCTGACTAAGCCCCCATCTGCAATCAGCACCAGGGTGTGAAGCAGAGAGAAGCAGCCAATAACAGTTTGAATAACTTAAAACTTTATTATGGGCAAAAGTACTGGCTTGAACAGTCAAGCCTAAGGGCAACTTTCCAAAATCAAGCTTAGATAAGGAAAGGGAGGGATGCCTGAGGCCTGGCTGGGGCCAACGCAAGGCTGGGGCCAGTGCAAGGCTGGGGCCAGTGCTGAGACCCAAGGTCAGTACACTATTGAACTCTGCCCTCTGAGTCCCAGCTGAGTCTGGGGAGGCCAGAGGGGACCCAAGACCATATAGCCCAGCACAGGGAGGACCAGGGAGAGGCCCTGGTCAGGCCTCCTTCACCTCTGCAACAGGAACACAGCTATGCACCATGGGGAAGTGCTCCTGACTGTCCCAAGACCAAAAGGGGGGCTCTTCCCTGAGGTTATTCTGTGTTACAGAGAAGAGATCCTCCAGTACCATCTACCCCCAACCTGGGAATGGCTGAAACCTGGACAAAGACAGAGCCCTGCAGAGTGTCAGGGAGCAGGCAGTGCAGGGCCCAGGGGGTGATGTCAGGGCCTAAGCTCATCCTTCCACTTCTGTAGCTTCTTGTCCATGGCCTGGAGCGTGGATTCATCCTGCACCAACACAGATTGGTCCTACCCCTCTCCCCACACCCGCAGGAGGCATGGGGAGGCTTGAGGAGGTCTTCCCTCCCCCAGGCCTGTCCTTTACCTTCATGAAACAGAAGCGGATATAGTGGTCAAAGAGCTTCTGATGTGGCACGCTGCAGAAGATGGAGACCGGGATGGCCATCAAGCCCTGTGGAGGAGGAGGCCCATGTCTCAGCGGCCCCACAGCCCAGCAGGCCTCTGGGGGGCTCCAGGGGGTCAGAGATGTTCCGTGATGAGACAGGAGAAGGAAAATTAGTTCAGTGCAGCACCTCCCAGTGCTGCATCCAGGTCAGAGGAAAAGCATCCCAAATCATCATTCTAAGTCCCTCCTTATGCACAGAAGGGAGAGGGAGGCTGAGAGCAGGGAAGATCATGCGGCAGGTCAGGGCAGAGCCATAGAATAAATAAGTCTTAGGGAATTCCCTGACAGTCCAGTGGTTAGGACTCTGCGCTTTCACTGCTGAGGGCGCGGGTTCAATCCCTGGTCGGGGAACTAAGATCCTGTAAACCATGTGGCACAGCCAAAACAAAAAACAAAAAAACACCACAAACAAGCAAAAAAAAAGAAATAAGTCTTAGAGTCGTAGCTCTGAGCTGGATGGACCTCAGAGTTAATGGGCCAGCTCCTCACTGTACAGATGGGAAGACCGAAGCCCTGAGAGGGCAAGAATTCCTGCCAGCCCACAAGGCATATTTGAGCAAATTGAAAACAGGCTTCCCATTCCTTGAAGTGGATGCAACCCTGTGCCACGGCTCAAGGCAGAGGACTGGCTGGACTTTGGCGCATCAGCCCCCTGGTCAGGCACCCTTAGCAGTGCACAGCCTGTAAAACGTACACAGCGGCCCTGGCAGAGGCCCAGCCCACCTTGTTCTTGATCATCCACTTGACAAAGCGTCTGTCGTAGGGCTCATCTGCAGCTCCGGGCAAGTTGGGCATCTTGCTCTCTGGGGGACAGAGGCCAGGCTGAGCCCTGAGCAGCCTCCAGGGCCCTGTACCTGGCCCAGCCCGGCCAGTCCCACTCACTGAATTCCGAGATGTCTGTGATGAGGAAGTAGCTGCCCTGGGGGATCACGGGCCTCAGGCCTACAGACTTCAGGCTCTGTATCATGTGGTCACGGCAGTGCTGTATGGCCTGTGGGAGCTGCACAAAGTAGCTGCTGGGTTGGCCGAAGTGCAGTTGCTCCCGCTCAAAGCTCTGGGCTACTGCAGCCTGGGGAGGGCGGAGGGACAAGCAGGTCAGGTGTGACCTGACCTTGGAGCCAGCCCGAACTCCTTTCTTGCCCCACTCCCTCCCCCGGTGGGGTGGGTCCTGCCCCCCCCTTCACCTGGGCCTGTGTGGGACAGTGGAAGATGGAGTTCTGGTGCATGGTGCGCAGGTGCTTCAGGAGACTGTCCGGGCCTAGAACCCAGCCCACCTGGACCAGGAACATAGGTAGGGGGTGAGGCTCTTCGGGGCCTGACCAAACCCTTTCTGGATTTCCAGGCCAGACTCGCCTACCAAGGATTGTAGAGGGAGGGGTCACCCCCGCCCTCGTTGACTCACCTTCCAGCCTGTGGCACTAAAGGTCTTGCCAGCGCTGCCAATGGTCAGGGTGCGTTCCCACATGCCAGGGAGGGTGGCTGCCCAAGGCCAAAGAAAGAAGCTGCTGAGATGGGGCGGGGGCTGGACCCCAGCAGGCACTCAGGTTCTCAACGCTCCAGATTCCACCATGTGCTAAGCTACTCCCAGGACTTATTTGAGCTCACCCTCATGACAACCCTGGGAGGCAGGTGCCATGTGTTCCCCTGTCCTCAGAGAGGTGAAGTCACTGCCCCAGGTCACCTGACCTGTGTGGGTCTAGACCCCTCGGTCCTAATCAACAGGCCTGCGCTGACACCCAGACTGGGCTCAAGGCCCTGCCACAAATGTCCAGGGGAACGGGGGCACCCTGGCCGGCTCGGCTCACCGATGCTGACGTGCTGGCACCCGTCGTAGACCAGCCACTGGTAGACCTCGTCGGTGATACACACCACGTCATGCTGCTGGCACAGGCTGGCCACCAGCTCCAGTTCTGCCCTGGAGAACACCTGCAGGGACCATCCCCAAACAGAGAGGCCTGCTTAGAGAGATGAAAAGACAGGGCCAGAGCCGGTGCTGAGGGCTTTTCTGTCCCATCCTATCCCTGCAACAGTGACCCTGTGAAGTTGGTCGTGAGATAACAGAAAATACATATATATATATATGTGTGTGTGTGTGTATATATATATACATATATACATACATATATATGTGTGTGTGTATATATATATATATACACACACACACACACACATACATATATATATATATATCTGCCCCAATTCCTGGCACAGAACTCCTAAAACCCTTGTAAATTACTAAGTGGTAAGAGCACTAGGAACATCTTTTGTTCTATTATTTGCTCTTTGATCCTGACCTAGACACAGGGTGGCTCTGGAAACTCTTGTAAATTCCTAAGTGATAAGAGCACTAGAAGTGGACTTCCCTGGTGGCACAGTGGTTAAGAATCCACCTGCCTTCAATCCCTGGTCTGGGCAGATCCCACATGCCGCGGAGCAACTAAGCCTGTGCACCACAACTACTGAGCCTGTGCTCTAGGGCCCGTGAGCCACAACTACTGAGCCCTCATGCCACAACTACTGAAGCCCATGCGCCTAGAACCTGTGCTCCACAACCACAACAAGAGAAGCCACCGTAATGAGAAGCCCGCGCACGGCAACAAAGAGTAGCCACTGCTCGCCGCAACTAGAGAAAGCCCGTGCACAGCAACGAAGACCCAACACAGCCATAAATAAATAAATAAATAAATAAATAAATAAATAAATTTATAACCAAAAAAAAAAAAAGAATCCGCCTGCCAGTGTGGGGGACACGGGTTCGAGCCCTGGTCCGGGAAGATCCCACATGCCACGGAGCAACTAAGTCCGTGCGCCACAACTACTGAACCTAAGCTCTAGAGCCCGTGAGCCACAACTACTGAGCCCGCATGCCACAACTACCGAAGCACACATGCTCTAGGGCCCGCATGCCACAACTACGGAGCCCGAGTGCTGCAGCTACTGAAGCTCGCACACCTAGAGCCTGTGCTCCGCAACAAGAGAAGCCACCACAATGAGAAGCCCATGCACTGCAACCAAGAGTAGCCCCCACTCGCTGCAACTAGAGAAAGCCTGCACGCAACAACAAAGACCCACTGCAGCCAAAAATAAATAAATTTTAAAAAAAAGAGCACTAGAAGCATTTTTGTTCTAATGAGGCAACTCTAAGTGGGCTCTTGGATTGGGGCTGATCATCAGAAAGACGAAGCCATATTGGAAGTTTGGAATTTTCTCCAGAGAGGGCAGAGGGGCTGGAAATGGAGTTGATAATTGAAGCCTCCATAAAAATCCCAATAGGACAGGGTTCAGAGAGCTTGCAGGTGGGTGAGCACATCCAGGTACCAGGAGCTTGACACACCCCAGCTCCACAGGGACAGGAGCACCTGTGCTCGGGAACCTCCCAGACCTCGCCCTACATGTCTCTTCATCAGGCTGTTCATCTATTGTACCCTCTGATAAACAGGTAACTAAGTAGGTGCTTCCCTGAGTCCTGTGAGCCTCTCTAGCAAATTAACTGAACCGAGGAGGGGATTGTGGGCACCTCAGATTTACAACCATAGGTCAGCAGCATAGGTGACAACCTCGACTTGTGATTGGTGTCTGGAGTGGGGTGGGGGGCAGCCTTGTGAGACTGAGCCCTTAACCTGTGGGATCTGACGCCATCTCCAGGTAGACAGTGTCAGAATTGAATTAAATTGAGTTGACTTGTGGGACACCCAGCTGGTCTCACAGAATTGCTTAGTGTGGGAAAAAAAACCACATATCTGGTGTCAGAAGCGTTTTGAGTGTGATAATGGTGTGACAGTAAAGGAGAGACACAGGTGGAAGCCTGGGTCTTCCTTCACATCAGTTCTGTCATGTTCCCATTTTCCAGATGAGAAACTGGAGAGGTGAAGTCACTGGCCCAGGTTCATGGGCAAGTCATGGAGATGTCCAGCCCGCTCCACCACCCAAGGCCTGATACCTTCCCTGGGGATCCCTGCCCCAGGCCCTGGGACCTCTGGGAGCTTCGGTCCTCAGAGCTCATCGCAGGTAGTCCTCCCACTTCACAGGCAAAGAAACTGAGGCCCCATGGCAGCACAAGAGTAACAGAGCAGGGACGTGAGCCAATCTGGAGGGGTCCCCGGAGGAGGTCTCTCAGGTACCTTTCCCAGGGGGTTGTTGGGTGTGTTGAGGATAAGGGCTTTAGTGCGAGACGTGAACTTGCTGGCCAGCTCCGTGGGGTCCAGCTGCCAGCTGCTGCTGGAATCCAGTTCCCCATCCTGGTTGGGGCTCTGCAAGGAGGTGGGAGGGGGTGGCAATACTTACCCACATGACTTTCATCTCAAGAAAGTCAGCCTTCCTCCCCCCAGGTATCTCTCCCCACTGTCTCTCCTCTCGGGCTCTGGACACCCCTCTCCTCACCCTGGAGAAACTGCCCTCCTTCACTTCCTTCCTTCTTTCCCACCTCCCAGGGTTCAACCCAGCACACTCCTTGGACCCCTCTGCCCACCCACACCCCGACCAGCATCCTTACCGGCTTCAGGGACACAAACACAGGGCGACCCCCTGCCATCAATGTCATGGGCTCATAACAGTCAAAAAAGGGCTCGATGATGATGACCTGGTACAAGGATCAGATTGGCTGGGGTCAGCACCACCCTGACCCTTCACCCCCACCCAGCCCTGGCCTTGCCCACTCACCTCGTCTCCTTCGTCCACCAGGGCCTGGAAGGCTGTGAACAGGGCCCCATAGGCACCCACAGTCACCAGCACGTTCTTGAGTGGGTCTATGTCCTGTCCCAGCAACTTCCCGAAGAAACTGGCCAGGATCTTCGTCAGGGGTGGATAACCCTGCCGGGACAGCAGGGGTCAGCGGCCTGGTTCAGCCTGGGCCCAGCCTCCCACTCAGATGCATCCAGGCAATTCTAGCATCTTCCAGCAGCAAGCCTTGGGGCAGAGTCAGTTCCTGTGGGGTGAGTTCTTTCATCTCCATCGCCAGCACATGCCATAAAGCCTGCTCTGTGCCAGGCCCAGCATCCAGGGCTGGGATCAGTGGGAAACCAGACAGAGTGTATGCCTTCGTGGAGCACAGTGCAACGGAGCCCTCAAAATAGTAGCAACTCCACACTTTAAACACCTCCCTCTAAGTTTAAGTAGCACTTTTGTGCCATCTAATCCTCTTGGCAGCCTTGCAAAAGAGGTATTATTTGATGCCCACCATTTGACTGGTAGAAAAACAGTGAGCCAGAGAAAGAAAATGACTTTCCCAAGGTCATGCCAGTTGAAGTGCAGGAATAGGACTTTATGTTGCAGCTTTGGAAGCACCCCACTTTGAGAGGAAGACTGGATCTGTATGCTTGTTTGTTGAGGACACTTATAAAACACTCCAGGCTGGGCTTCCTTGGTGGCGCAGTGGTTGAGGGTCCACCTGCCGATGCAGGGGACACGGGTTCGTGCCCCAGTCCGGGAAGATCCCACATGCCGCGGAGTGGCTGGGCCCGTGAGCCATGGCTGTTGAGCCTGTGTGTCCGGAGCCTGTGCTCCGCAACGGGAGAGGCCACAACAGTGAGAGGCCCACATACCGCAAAAAAAAAACCCAAACAAACAGACAAACAAAAAAAAACACTCCAGGCTAAGCCAAGGGACTGAAACCTAAGGTCTAGAACTTAACTAAATAATTCACTAAACCAGAATTGACTACATAAAAATGAAAAATTTCTGTACACCAAAATATCCCATGAGCAAAGTTAAAAGACAAAGAGAGGAACACTGCAACATAAGAGAAAGAAATAAGATATTTAATATATAAAGAGCTCTTTCAAAGCAATAAGACAAAGATATACACCCAAATGAAAAAAACGAGGTCAGGCATGAAAGAAAGTCCTGAGGCCCAATATGTACATGAAAAGAATGAACATTCCTGCCAGCTCTGAGACCAGCCTGTTGGTGGGTATGTGAGTAAACCTTACTAGAGGGCAATTTGACAATATCCAGCACAGGCTGAAATGCTTACACCCTTTGATTCTCTAGTTTTACTTCTTGGGATATATCTGAGAGAAATATTTACATATGTGTACAAAGGGATACACAAAGAGATATTCACTGTGGCATTGCTTAATAGTGAGATAACCAAACCAGATCATCAGTGTAGGGCTGGGTAAATAGATTATGGCACATCTAGGCAATCGGATACTATGCAGCCATCAAAAAGAATGAGGCTAATGGAGTACATATACACAATGGAATACTACTCCGCTATGAAAAAGAATGAAATAATGCCATTTGCAGCAACATGGATGCAACTAGAGGTTATCATACTAAGTGAAGTAAGTCACAAAGAGAAAGACAAATACCATATGATATCACTTATATGTGGAATATAAAATATGACACAAATGAACCTATCTATGAAACAGAATCAGGGACATAGAGAACAGACTGGTGGTTGCCAAGGGGGAGGGGGATGGGAGAGGGTTGGATGGGGAGTTTGGGATTAGCAGATGCAAACTGGTATGTATAGAATGGATAAACAACAAGGTCCTACTATATAGCACAGGGAACTATATTCAATATCCTATGATAAACCATAATGGAAAAGAATATGAAAAAGAATGTACGTCTGAGTCACTTTGTTGTACAGCAGTAATTAACACAACATTGTAATTCAACTATACTTCAATAAAAAATAAATTAAAAAAAAAAGAATGAGGCTGTTTTGACATGGAAAGATGCCTATGTCATACTATTTAGTGAAATAAGTTATAGAACATTACTAGAGTATGAGTCCATTTGTGTTAAGAAATACAAATCTCACGTGTGGGCATGTGAATGTGTGTGTGTTTATACAAGCATTTTTAAAAGTTAAAAGTTCAGGGGACTTCCCTGGTGGTGCAGTGGTCGAGAGTCCGCCTGCCAATGCAGGGAACACGGGTTTGGGCCCTGGTCCGGGAGGATCCCACATGCCGTGGAGCACCTGGGCTCGTGCACCACAACTACTGAGCCTGTGCTCTAGAGCCCGTGATCCACAACTACTGAGCTTGCGTGCCACTACTACTCAAGCCCACGTGCCTAGAGCCCGTGCTCCACAACAAGAGAGGCCGCCACAGTGAGAAGCCCGCGCATGGCAACGAGGAGTGGCCCCTGTTGCAGCAACTAGAGAGGGCCCAGGTGCAGCAATGAAGACCCAACACAGCCACAAATAAAATAAATAAAATAAATAAATTTATAAAAGTTCAAAGTTCAAAAGTCTAAACACTCAGCAAAGTAGCAAACTGTTAGCAGTGGTTATCTCTGGGTGGTGGCACTGGAGGGAACTTTCCCCCAGGGCGATGAGATGCACACCAAAGTTTAAGAAACTACTCCAAGGGGGCAAATATTTACTCTGTGGTTCTTCACAGAAAGACTTCGGATTTAGAGTCAAAACAATCAGCAGCTTGTCTTTCAGGGTTAAGCTTAGGTGTCACCTCCTTCAGAAAGCCCTCCCTGATCTCCCAGGTCTCATTCCCTCCTTCTTGCTCCCAAGTACCCCATTCTCCTCCATCACAGCATATCAGCTACCTTTGTCTTCTGCTATTGTTTTGGGTTTTGGTCTGCTTTTCCCACTAGACCATGAGCTCCTGGCTCATGCTTTTTTATCTGTCTTTCCCCCAGACCATGAACTGTTCCAGGGACTGGAACAAAGGAGACAGTCAGTGAACACTGAACCATGGCCAGGCTGAATTCCCGGGGCTCTGCCCCATGAACCCTGACACTCAGATGGGCCTGCTGCCCAAAAAGATCTGCTCCGTCCTCCCCCGGGACCTCCTCAGAGGCCCATGTCCAGGGACCCCCCAAAGGGGCTGGTAGACTCACAAATGCCTTCGTGTACTGGTTGAGCATGAAGTCCCCACTGACGGCGTGCTGAAAGGCTTCCACGGCGAAGTCTGGGGGTGGGAAGTCTGGGAAGCCTTGGCCCAAGTTCACGACATCAGCCTCACTGGCCAGTTTGACAAACTCCACCCTGGGCAACAAACAGAGAGTGGGTACCAGCCCAACCCTCCACCCCGACCTGGACTTCCGCTTGCTTTCAGGGCAGGGTGAGCAAGGCGTTGGGCTCCTTCTAGAAAAACTGCATGATCAGCATCCACCCTGGTCCGGAGATCTGTTCATGGTCATAACTGGTTCCATGCTGATCACATGTCTTAGCCCAGGGGCTTTCCAACTTTCCACCACGATCCATAGTAAGAAATCACTTTTACATCCCAAGCTCTGTAGAGCACAAACATGGACTCAACTTTCTCCTTCCGGTGTGATCCACTGCAGTATTTCCCATCCTATTCTACTCTAGTCTTTAGAAATACTTGTTGAGCGCCCCGAAATGGATTTCATGACCCGTTCATGTGTCTCTCAGCACCACACTTTGAAATGCTTGCTCGCATCATCTCTGATAGTCTATGAGGCATGTTCTGCTCCTTGATCACAGGGGGTACGGAGAAGCTGGGGTTCGGGCGACTTGCCCAACGTCTCCCAGTTAGCACTGCCAGCCTTTGGTGTCTGAAGCACCAGTTCTGCGCTTGACGATTACCCTGGACAGACTGGGGCCTGCCATCTGCCGTCTCTGGCCCCTGACCATCTTTCTTCTGGCCCTGCCTAGTGGCTACCTGTTCAGGGAAACTGGAAGAGAGGCTGAGAGGCTGAAGAGGCTGGTATGCAGTTCCAGGTTGGTTGGGGGCAGAGGGGTCAGGCTGGGTGGAGTTGAATTTGCATAACAATAAATATCATTATGTCTAAAATTGGTCATTTTCTCTCCAGAGCGCCACAGTGTCTCTGAAGACAGAGTTGCTGAAGCTCAGAGAGGCCAGTGACCTGCCCAGAGTCACACAGCCACTAAGGCAGAGCTGAGATGCAAAATCAGGTGGTGGATGTTCGATGGTGGCTGGGACAGGGAAGCCAGGCTCAAATACCCTACGGAGACCAGCTGCCCTGTGGGTTGGGCCTCTAGGGTCCTGATCCTCAGGCCACCACCCTGGGGTCAGCAGGAACCTGGGACCTTTCATGGCCCTCATCCCTCCTGACACTCCTCTGCTGTCCCGTGCATTCCTCCCAGGCCAGCTCCTGCTCTGCCCTGCCTTCGCATGAGACTTAGCCTCTCCTGGCCTCAGTCCTTCCTTCTGTACAATGGGTGTGACGGGTTCAAGAGTCTGCTGGGTCTGTGAGTCAGGAAAGATTCTTCCTGTCTCTCCCAGCCAGTCATTTCCTCCTTCGGAGTTGGACTTTACCTTATCTGAAAAATGGGCCATAAGCCTGCCCACCTGCCTCACAGAGAGGACAGAGTGTGGCAGCCTGGGGAACAGGACCCTGGAGGCCCAACCTAGAGGGCAACCGGACCCTACAGGGCCTTTGGGCCCAGCTCCCCCATCCCAAACACCATGGAGCATCAGAGGAGAAGATGGAGGTGGAAGATTTTTGCAAAACACAAAGCGTTGTACAGCAGGGGAGTTTGAAAGAAAAAATGGTTCTCTTTTTGGTAAAAACAACAGCCAATGATTTTTTCTTTTTAACATACAGAGGTGGCTCAATGCCCTTGGCCAAAGGTAGAGCGGGCCAGGAGCAGTGGTTGGGGGGAAGCGGGAAGGTCATTAAATCTTTCTCACACATCTTCCATTGCATCCATCGAATCACGGGTGACAAGGGGCACATATGCCTCTCATATTTAGAATAGGTCAATAAAGAAAAGATGTCAACCTCTGCAAGTGTTGGTGAGGAGCTGCCCGTGTCTTACCTTCTTATATTCCTTAGCTTAGCTTGTTCTGTACTAAGTGTGAAATGAAAGAATCCCTGGAAAGCCCTCAGCCTGGTGCCTGGGTAATGCCTGGGTAATGGCCATCGCTCACATAGTATGTCACCTCATCCCCCCAGGCCCTTCAAGGGAAAGGGAATTACCTCCATTTCCCAGATGGGAAACTGAGGCTCAGAGCAGGCGAGTCACCGGCCCCAAATGCCACAGCCAAGCAGGGCGGGGCTGAGATCCGAACCTAAGCTGGCTGCTGGGGGTCTCACCTCTCAGGAGCTGTGGCTACAAATCTTCCCCCGTCCGAGTGCGCGGCCGTCCTGGGTACCACTGAGTTACTGCCAATCCAGGGACCGCCAGCCCTGCCCTGCCCTTGAGCCCAGGGGACCCCCACACCCCTCCCCAGCCCCGCCCAGCTCACCATGGGTTGTGGTCGATCCCATCCAGCCTTCGAGCCTGCAGCTGTTTGGTCATGATGAGCTGAAGACAGAACAAACAGAGGGTCAGTGGTGGAGGCCCAGAAGCCTGGGCCTGCCCGGGAGGCAGCTTCTCTGGGGCCATAGCCTTGGTGCCCACTCCTCCAGGCGGGAGGCGGAGAGCAGGGCTCCCAGACAAGACAGGGGGGCGGGGTCTCCCGCCGCCCCGCTCAGCTCCTCCCACTCCAGCAGCCTGGACTCGCCCACCTGCCAGCCCAGGGTCCACGTATCCCGGCACACAGCCTGGATTCCATCAGGCTAAAGTTTGACCCAGGAGGGGCTGGGGCCGAGGAGGAGGTGCAGGAGGAAGGGGGAGAGCAGAGCACGGGAAGGATCGTGGCGACAGTGACTGCAGCAGCTTCTCGCTAAGCTCTTCCTTTGACTTCTCAGGACCACCTGGCTGGTCCCGTTTTACAGATGAGAAGATGGAGGAGGGGGAGCGGGGAGAGGGATGTGTTCAAGGTCATACAACAGATACACTCAGACTCAGGGCTGTTTGAGACGAGGCCACGTTCTGACTCAGGCAAAGAGGACACTTGCTCGGTCCTAGGGGGCTCAGGGGACCTCCCCTCCCCTTCCCTATGTTCCTTCCAGGCCAGCTTCCCCCTCACCCGCAGGTGTGCAGACACTGGCCAGGCCTGAGAACCACCAAACTCAGGTCCTAAGCCCGCCTTGGCTGGGTGACATTGCACAGGTGCTTTAGCTCCCCTGGCCTCAGTCTCTCCATCAGTATAATAGGGGCATAGGCTCTGTGGTCCCTCCCAGCCTCCTGGTCCTGTGGCTTGGAGTCTCAGATGGCCGGCAGGTGGTGGGGCCACAGCTGTATCTAACAGTGAGCCCCCACTGTTCCTCATGGGCTTAGTCCCCACAGCACGTCTATCAGAGGGACCAGGATAATCCCCATGTAAAGATGAGGACACTGAAGCTCAAAGAGGTTCAGGGACTTCCCCAAGGTTGGAGGAGGAGCTGGACAGGACCCTGGTCAGGGTGGTGGCAACAGCAGGGCTCCTAGTGTCTGGCCCCTGCCCTGGAGAAGGGCATGGGGACCGTCTGTATACGGGCCAGGCTTTTCCATCACTTGGGAGTCTTGCTGATGGGAATGATTTGCAGAGAGCCCAGCATGGGGCTGACACCTAGTAGGTGCTTTGCTAACATTGGCAGCCCTGTCCCTGACACCTCTCACCAGGCCTGGCACTCAGAACATGTCAAAATAGTTAAAAATGAGAGCGTGATCCCTGCCAGGGAAAATCATGTTATCACCCAAATGTTAGTCAGCAGTGATTATCTTTAGTTGGTTAGTTGACAGATATTTTTCTTCTCTTCCTTATAATTTTCTTATTTTCCAAATTTTCTAAAATAAAGGTTTTATTTTTATGATTAAAAAATGTGGGAGAAAATTACATTTTAGAGGAATGTTTGTAAATATGATATACCAACATCAATAAAACAGGCTACAAAATAGCATGTACAGGATGATTATATTTTTAAAAATATACCCTAATATATATTTGTATGTATATATATATTTTTTATGACCATATGTGAATAGAAAAAAATTTAGAAGGAAACATACCAAATGTTAAGAAAGGTTCTCTCTGAGTGGTGGAATTATAGGTGATTTAATTATAAGTGTACTTTTCTATGTTTCTAAGTTTCTTGTATGGAGAGCATACCATGTTTGACTGATTCTGATATGTGTATTTTTTGCACATTGCACTTTCAGATGTGTCTTAGAATCTATAGCACGAGTTTAACTGGCAATTTCCCCACTTACTAGTCCATAAAATAACAGTGCATCTTAATATTGATGGCATTATAGGTTCAATGATATAAGGAATTACATTTGAATCGGGTACGCATCATACTTAAAAAAATAAAGTGAAGATGAGTCGGGGCAGTGGGGGTGGGTGGGTAGAGGTTGGAGTGAGGGAGTTTGTGGAGGGCTGGGGTGGGCGAAGGAGTAGAGGGGTGCAGGGGCACAGAGAGAGAGCAAAGGGGGTGGATGGAGTTGAGTGAGTTCAGGAAGAAGATAAAAGAGGGGGGACTCTAGAAGCTTGGGGTGCTCGGTGGAGTGGCCTTTGAGTATGCCACGCACTCCTTGGATAAGGGGGGAACCAGTGCCTGTTCTTGAGCTTATGCGTAATGTAGTTACTCAGCCAACATTTATGAAGCACCTACTGTGTACCAAACACTGGGCTGGGCACAGGGGGTGATGGGGAGGCAGCAGCTCCAAGGAGACCATTCAGATGCATAGCTACAAGTTCTAGATTAGAAGCAAGGGCAAGGGAGAGGCCCACATCCAGGCTGCGGTCAGAGAAGGCCTCCTGAAAGAGGAGGCTCGTGCACAGCTTTGAAGCCGGAACCAAGCCAGATCCCAGGACCCCTGGGGCACGCAAGCAGCAGAGCACGAGGGGCTAGAGCACTTACAGTCTGATGCAAACACCGGGCGAGCGAAGCTCCAGACTTCTTTCCCCGGAAGGGCCCCACCAGGTGCAAATAGATGGCTGCCGCATTCCTGAACATGCCTCCCAGAGCCATGGGGCACTGACGATGTCTCCTCCAAGGGCAGAGGAGAAGAGAGGAGAATGCCCTGGCCAGAAAATGGCTCCGAGCTCAGGACTTGGGTCCCCCACACAGCTCTAATAACAACAACAACAGTAAGTGCTAATATTTATTGAGTCGTCCCTGTGTGCCAGGCACGGCAGCAAGTGCTTTGCTGCATGGCTATCCTTCAGTCCTTGAAACCCTGGGACCCCTTCCCCCGCAGCAACCAGAGTGACCCTTTCAAAGTGTAAATCACCTCTAATTAAAAAATGATCCAGGGACTTCCCTGGTGGCACACTGGTTAAGAATCCACCTGCCAATGCAGGGGACACAGGTTTGAGCCCTGGTCCGGGAAGATCCCATGTGCCGCAGAACAGCTAAGCCCGTGCACCACAACTACTGAGCCTGCGAGCCACAACTACTGAGTCCCTGTGCCACAACTACTGAAGTTCATGTGCCTAGAGCCCGTGCTCCTCAACAAGAGAAGCCACTGCAATGAGAAGCCCGCACGCTGCCATGAAGAGTAGCCTCTGCTCCCCGCAACTAGAGAAAGCCCGCGTGCAGCAATGAAGACCTAACACAGCCAAATAAAAAAGATCCAGGGACTTCCCTGGTGGTCCAGTGGTTGAGACTCTGTGCTCCCAATACAGAGTGTAAGAGTTTGATCCCTGGTCGGGGAACTAAGATCCTGCATACCACGTGGCAGCCAAAAAAAAAAAAAATCCAGTTGAAGATTATGGATGGCCCCTAACATTGCAGACAGAGTCAACCTTACACGTTCTGACTCTGGAAACACACATATCACCTGCAAATTATTGCTGTGCTAAAACCAAATCTAAAGCAGATCATGCCTCTGGATTACTAAAATACAAGGGACAGAAGAACATGTTAAATTACACCATGGAGATGCAATTAACAAATTCAGACTGATGGAAACTCTATAGAACAAATGACCCTGTTTCTTCAACAAATAAAATGCAAGAGGGAAAAAAAGTCTGGGACTTCCCCGGTGGCACAGTGGTTAAGAATCCACCTGCCAATGCAGGGGACACGGGTTTGATCCTTGGTCTGGGAAGATCCCATATGCTGTGGAGCAATTAAGCCCATGCAGCACAACTACTAAGCCTGCACTCTAGAGCCCGCGAGCCACAACTATTGAGCCCGAATGCCACAACTACTGAAGCCCGTGCACCTAGAGCCCGTGCTCTGCAACAAGAGAAGCCACTGCAAGGAGAAACCCATGCACTGTAACAAAGAGTAGCCCCTGATCACCACAACTAGAGAAAGCCCCTGCGCAGCAACAAAGACATAATGCAGCCAAAAAAAAAAAGCCTGGAGCGTTATAGATTAAAAGAGACTCAACAGACATAAATTAACAAGTGAATGCCTTGGGGCTTCCCAGGTGGCACAGTGGTTGAGCGTCCGCCTGCTGATGCAGGGGACACGGGTTCGTGCCCTGGTCCGGGAAGATCCCACATGTCGCGGAGCGGCTGGGCCCATGAGCCACGGCCGCTGAGCCTGCGCGTCTGGAGCCTGTGCTCCGCAATGGGAGAGGCCACAACAGTGAGAGGCCCGCGTACCGCAAAAAAAAAAAAAAAAATTAGACACTTTTGTGTCTCAAAGGATACCGTTAAGAAAGTGAAAAGAAAACCCACAGTATGGGAGAAAATATTTGCAAATCATAAATCTGAATCTCTCCAAAGAGATATAAATGGCTAGTAAGCACATGAAAAGATGTTCAACATCATTAGTCATTAGGTAAATGCCACATTAAGATACCACTTCATATCCACTAGAAATGGCTATAACAAATAAGACAGATAATTACAAGTGTTTCGAGGATGGTGAGAAATTGGAACCCTTGTATATTGCTTCTGGGAATGTAAAATGGTGCAGCTGCTGTGGAAAACCATCTAGAAGTTCCTCAAAATGTTAAACATAGAGTTACTATATGATCCAGCAATTCTGTTCCTAGGTATACACCCAAGAGAAATGAAAAAAAATATGTCCACATAAAATCCTGTACATGAATATTCATAAGCAGCATTACTCCTAAGAGTCAAAAAAGTGGAAACAAACCTAAATGTCCACCAACTGATGAACAAAATGTGCTAAATCCATATGATTTAACAATATCATTTGACAATAAGAGGGAATGAAGCACTGAATCACGCTACAACATGGATGAACCTTGAAACATTATGCTAAGTAAAAGCAGCCCATTACCAAAGGCCACAAATTGTACAATTCCATTGATATGCAACAGGCAAATCTAGAGAGACAGTAGATTAGTGTTTGCCTTGGGCTGGGAGTGGCATGGGAGGTGAGGGTGGGGAACGACTGCTAATGGGTACGGGTGTCTTTTATTTTTTTAAGATTTATTTATTTATTTATTTTTGGCTGCGTCGGGTGTGTGGGTTTTCTCTTCTCTAGTTGTGGCGCGCAGGCTCCAGGGCACATGGGCTCTGTTGTTGGCGGCACGTGGGCTCTAGTTGAGGCATGAGAGCTCATGAGGCATGAGGTAGTTGTGGGACACAGGCTTAGTTGCCCCATGGCATGTGGGATCTTAGTTCCCTGACCAGGGATCGAACCCGCGTCCCCTGCATTGGAAGGCGGATTCTTTACCACTGGACCACCAGGGAAGTCCCGGTATGGGTGTCTTTTTGCTGTGATGAAAATGTTCTAAAATTAGATTGTGATCATGGTTTCACAAGTGTGAATATACCAAAAACCACTGAATGGTACACTTTAAGGTTGAATGGTGCATGTGTTATATTTCAATAAAGTTATTTTTAAAAATTGCCAAGGTTTAAAAAAAAAAAAAAAAAAAGGCAGTGCCCTGGTAGTGGCCACGGGGATGTGTCTCTGCACTGCCAGGAGCCTAAGTTACAGAGGGGACGGCTGTGCTCAGAAATCCATCCCCATCCTTAGCACAGAGGCCATGCTTCCAAGGGCTGCTCCCAGCCAGTGCCCAAAGGACAGTGAGGCAAGCTGTTGCCGGGAGATGTGGCCCTCTCAAGGACTCCCACTGGCTTTCCTGGAACTTTCTGAGAACTGCACTGCATCTGAGACTTTTCCTTCCTTCCTCCCTCCCACCTTTTCTTCCTTCCTTCTTTTCTTCTCTCTCTCCTCCAAGGGGGTCAGAATACAGCCCTAAAAAAGAAGTGGGTGTCTGGGCATGAGGGGGACTGTTCTAGATTAAAAGACTAAAGAGACACTACTCGGCCATAAAAAAGAATGAAATAATGCCATTTGCAGCAACATGGATGTAACTAGAGATTATCATATTGCAATACAAGTGAAGTAAGTCAGAAAGAGAAAGACAAATACCATATGATGTCACTTATATGTGGAATCTAAAATATGGCACAAATGAACCTGCCTATGAAACAGAAACAGACTCACAGACATAGAAATCAGACTTGTGGTTGCCAAGGGGGAGGGGATAGGGAGAGGGATGGACTGGGAGTTTGGGATTGGTAGATGCAAACTATTACATTTAGGATGGATAAACAACAAGGTCCTACTGTATAGCACAGGGAACTATATCCAATCTCCCGGGATAAACCATAATGGAAAGGAATATTAAAAAAAGAATGTATAGGGACTTCCCTGGTTGTCCAGTAAGGGAAAAGGCACACCAGGGAACCAGGGAGTGTCTCAGTGAAAGGGTCTTAGAACTTATTATAGGACCTATATGGGAAAAGAATCTAAAAAAGAGTGGATACATATGTATATGTATAACTGATTCACTTTGGTGCACAGCAGAAACTAACACAACATTGTAAGTCAACTGTATGCCAATAAAAATTTAAAACAAACGATTCGCTCCTCAAAAAAAAAAAAAAAAAGAACTAGTTTAGGATTTGGACTTTGGTGGGGTGATTTGGGTGAGGGTCCAAGGAGCGGGACTTTGCTCTGGATTGGTGCTTTCAGAAGCAGGGATAATTTTACTGTTGGAGAGCGCAATAATTTTATTCATAGGGAGGGCAGGCTACAGTGAGACTAGTTACCATTGGTAAGGAAGCTGCAGTCCCTCGGATTAGCCAGGAGAGGGGTGTGCTTGGTGTTGTGTGGTTTCAATAATATTCGGGTTTGTCTGTGTTTAGACATGATTATGGAGGGGTCTTGTCTTTTTTTTTTTGCAGTACGCGGGCCCCTCACTGTTGTGGCCTCTCCCGCTGCGGAGCACAGGCTCCGGACGTGCAGGCCCAGCGGCCATGGCTCACGGGCCCAGCCGCCCCGCGGCACATGGGATTCTCCCGGACCGGGGCACGAACCCGCGTCCCCTGCATCGGCAGGCAGACTCCCAACCACTGCGCCACCAGGGAAGCCCCAGGGGTCTTGTTTTTGTCTTGATTCCTCAAGGTCACAGAATGGCTTTGTCTGATGTCGATGTTCCGCGAAATTGTTCAGGTGCAACACAAGACCAAATCTGTAGGTGCCAGACAGCTCCTGGATTCCAGATTCTGCTTTTCTTTTTCTAAATCCTCATACTAAGAATAAAATCCAAAGTCTTTCCCATGTACCATGAGGCCGTATTAGATCAGACGTGAGGCCTCCTGTGCCGGGGATATCCTGCCACTGTCCGTTTTGCTTGCTGTCCCCTAGCCACACTCACCATTCCTGTCTGTTAGTTGTTCTCCTTATTCACTCTCCTTATCCTACAGCAGCGCCAGCAAACGTTTTCTGCATTGGGCCAGTGCAAATATTTTAGGCTTGACAGGACAGACAGTCTTTGCTGCAGCTTCTCAAGTCTGCTGCTGTAGTGGGAAAGCAGCCTTAGACAACACGTACACAACGTACACAACGTACAACACGTACACAACAACAGGGCGGCAGCGGTTTGCCCTGTGGCCTCACTTTTCCGATGGATCTAAGGAGAGGTGTTGATATTTCATTTTGCTCAGCTTTTTATTCATAAGGACAGAGTAACAACTTCTAAGCTCCTTATGTGCAGGACTCGAAACCGGAAGTCCAATATAACCTACCTGTTCACACCATTTCAAAACTATCAGTACAACGCTCGAATTTTTTTTTTTTTTTTCTTTTTCGGTACGCGGGCCTCTCAGTGCTGTGGCCTCTCCCGTCGCGGAGCACAAGCTCCGGACGCGCAGGCTCAGAGGCCATGGCTCACGGGCCCAGCCGCTCCGCGGCATGTGGGATCTTCCCGGACCGGGGCACGAACCCGCGTCCCCTGCATCGGCAGGCAGACTCTCAACTACTGCGCCACCAGGGAAGCCCTCGAATTTTATTAGAGGGGAAAGAAAAGGAGAGTAATTTATAAACCAGTAATGGATATTTTAATATGTAAATGCTCAGGCTTGTCCACACTAGAAGATTCTAGGAAGTAGAGAGCTGCTGGCACCTGCTTATAAGAAATGTCTGGCCTAAACTAGGCAACTCCCTAGCCTAGTCCCTTCTAAACCCCTCCTAACCTAGCCTCTTCCTCTAAGGTCTTTCAAAGCATCTCAGAGCCCTGAAAACTAGCCATCTGTCCAAAGGTGGGGCAATTCCTCCTCTGTTCCTCACTCCATCCTCAGCTTCTGCCAAGCATGTTCTCTGGCCAGGCCCTGGGCACAGCGCTGAGACTCCAGTGTGGACCAGGCCTGGTGAGAGATGCCCACAAACACTGTCTCCTTCATTATCCAGCAAGTATTTCCTGACAAGTGCAAAAATGTGTGTTATTGTGTCCTCCAAAAGGATATGTCCAAGTCCTAACCTCTGGTACCTGTGAATATGGCCTTATTTGGAAATAAGATCTTTGAAGATGTCATCAATTTAAGACAAGGTCATACTGGATAAGAGTGGACCTTAATCCAGTATAATCTGTGTCCTTATAAGAAGAGGAGAAGAGACACAGACATTCAGGGAGAAGGTCATGTGAAGGTGACGGCAGAGATTAGAGTAGAGCACCTACAAGCCAAGGAACACCAAGGATTGCTGGCAGCACCGAAGCTAAGAGAAAAGCGTGGGCCAGATTCTCCTCTGGAGCCTTCAGAGAAAGCACGGCCCCAATGACACCTTGATTTTGGACTTCTGGTCTCCAGAACTGTGAGAGAATAAATTTCTGTTGTTTAAACCGCCCAGTTTGTGGTACTTTGCTGTGGACGACCAGGAAACATACAGTGGGACACTAGGGGGCGCTGGGGACACAGCCCCCCCGCATGCAGGAGTTAGGGAGGGCTCCTTGGAGGATGTGGCCTTCCAGCTGAGTCCCAAAGGAGGGAAAAGGGTGCCAGGTGGTGCAAAGGCCCGTGGAACAGAGCTGAGAGATTCCAGGAGCTGGGAAGTCAGTCCGGCCAGAGTTCACCCTCTAATTTCTCAGAATCGAGAGTACTCCCTGGAAACCGGAAGTACTCCCTGATCCCTGTGGATCCAGAACCAGAGCTTGGAGCAACAAAGGGCAGTGTGATTATTATCTGAGGAGGGGCATTCCACCATGTGTCATGTCAGGGGGTGGTTGTCGGCATGCTTCAGCTTCCCTCAGCCAGAGGACAAGAGGCCCACAGCTGGGTCTGAGCCCAGTGCTGGTTATAGTGGGCGCCTTGTGACCACTGCGTGTTCTAGGGGGACCAACCATCCTGCTTGCCTGGGATTGAGGGGTTTCTCGGGATGCAGAACTTTCCGTGCTAAAACCAGGACCATCCTGAGCAAACGGGGATGGGTGGTCCCCTCAGATCGGCCAAATGTAGGGCTGCTGCTCCCGTCCTGTGCCTGATGTCCTGCTGACTCCTCCAGATGGGCTTAATCCTATGGGACCCCCCTTGACCATCTCCTGACCACTTGGTTCAAAATCTGTGGGTGCCTGGTAGGCTGATCCTCTCTCTGACACGGTCGCCCACATCACTCCATGTCTATGATTTCTGTCCTTTCTCCTAAGGTGGCTACACCTCCTCTGCCCCAAATCATGCTTTCATCATCTCACCGGATTACAGAGGTAGGAATAATATTAACACAACCAGCTCTAATTTGCTCACTTGGCACCAGGCACTGAAATAAAGACTGTACTTATGTCATTGGACCTTTTCAACAGTCCTGGAAAGCAGGTGCTATTCTTACCTCCATTAATAAGCAAGGAAATTCATAATAATGAAAAAATAATAACAAACACTCAAATGGAGCTCCTGAAGGTCGGGGGAGGGTCTGCATCCCTGGATACCCAGTAAATGGCAGAAACTCACATGGGAAAAGATCCCAGCTTGTGGCCCTTTCCTCTCCTCTGCCCCAATCTCAGCCCTTCACCCTCACTGCCAGCTCTCAGGAAAGGTGGTACCTTGGGGCTGGAGGTGGTACCTTGGGGCTGGAGGTGGCCTGGGACACCTGGCTCCATGGAGGGCGAGGAGAACCTGTGCTGGATGAGGATACGCTTAACCAGTCTCGCTGCCTCGGGGCTGGGGCTGGAAACCAGGTTGGGGCTTTCACTGCAGAGCACTGCCAGGGCAGGGGGCGGTGTGTGTGTCCGGGTGAGTCTGTGGGCACGGGAGTGAGCATTACACTGCACCCTCTGTGGGGCAGATTTGTCCTGCCAAACATTTGGTGCTCCCCTGGGATCAGGCACCAAGCAGACCCCTGAGGAGAGGACTAGAACACAGCCTTTGGGGTCACGCAGACCTTGGCTGTGTGACCCAGGGCAAATCACTTCTCCTCTCTGAATGTCAGTTTCCCTGTCCATAAAAAAATAAAAATAAGATAATTCATGGAGGGACTTCTCTGGTGGTCCAGCAGTTAAGACTCCATGCTCCCAATGCAGGGGACCCAGGTTCGATCCCTGGTTAGGGAACTAGATCCCGCATGCCGCAACTAAAGATCCCACATGCCACAACTAAAAGATCCCGCATGCCACAACGAAATCCCACGTGCCGCAGTGAAGATCTGCGCAGTGAAGATCAGCCAAATAAATAAAAATAAAATAAATAAATATTTAAAAAAAGAGATAATTCATGGAAAGCACTTCACTTAGTGCCTGGCACATAAAGGGTGACCGTAAATGACAGGTTTTTCTATGTTTGTTTTGGCCACACCACACAGCTTGCAGGATCCTAGTTTCCCAACCAGGGATCGAACCTGTGCTCCCTGCAGTGGAAGTGTGGATTCTTAACCTGGTTATTGGACCACCAGGGAAGCCCCAGTGACAGATATTAATAATAGAGTGGGCACTTTTTGGAGCTAGATGTGTGTGAATTCACACATGCTCACTGGTGGGGCTGACTTCTCCGTCAGATCTCCTCAGGAGGCTTAGTGCTGAGGGCCTGTGATAGTTTCAGGAGCCTATGAAAATGTTTTCATTTTAATTTATTTTAAAATAAGAAATAAAGAGAATATAATAACAATGAATTGTATAATAATGAATGCAGCCTGGATGATATCTGTTATTTACACCAACATAGTTGTAAAATATAATTTTGTTTTTGTAAAATATAACTTTTATTATTATCCTTTAATGGAGAAAGGGGTCCATGAAGTAAAAGTGAATAGGGTCCCTGAAAGTTTTAATGTGACTTTAAACATGGGTATATCTGTGTGTGGTTGTGACGTCATGTGCAAATAAAAGTGTTTGAGGGATGGGGGGGTGGGAGGAACTGGGAGATTGGGACTGACATATATACACTACTATGTATAAAATAGATAACTAATGAGAACTTACTGTATAGCACAGGGAACTCTACTCAGTGCTCTGTGGTGACCTAAATGGGAAGGAAATCTAAAAAAGAGGGGATATATGTATACGTATAACTGATTCACTTTGCTGTAGAGCAGAAACTAATACAAAGTAACTATGCTCCAATAAAAATCAATTTAAAAAAAAGTGTTTGCCCTTGAGCACTTGTCCACGTCTCTGTGTTTGTGAGCATGTGGGCGTCGTGGGGACAGTTTCCAGGAACTTGAAGGGGAGGGAGAAGCCACTGGGGGTCTGAACCGAGGGCAGGAAGGGCACAGGTGGCCACGTGGGCTGCCCTCACCAGCAACACTGCCTGACGTCAAGGCAGGAGGGGAAGTGGGTGCTTGTTGTTCCTGAAGCTGCCAGCAGGGGGCATGAAAAGCCAGCCCCGTCTAGACTTCCAGCTAGCTGGCCCTGGGGATCCACACATTAGGCCACAGGACAACTTTCGTGCCTCAAGAGGGGGCTGTGGCCTCACTTCATAGAAGAGGTCCACCGTGGGGAGCTTGCTGGTCCAGGCCCACCTCGAGGCAGGACTGCTGGCCTCCCAGTCCAGAGTTCTCCCACTGACTGGGCTGACCTAGAGACCTCCACAGGAACTCATTCATAAGCACCTGGGGGCTCTCACCGGGGACCCATTCAACTCATTCAAGGGCAGCCTTTCCCAGGCCACACCCAACTCCAACTCCCCATGTGCCTCATCTCTCATCTTCCAGGAGGCAGGTCTTCCCTGGACAACTCCTCTGTAGCCCTGAAGTCTATGCTAAGGGTAAGGACAATGGCCTTTTATTTACTGCACACTTTCTCTGTGCCAGGCTGCCTGCCGAGCACCTCACAGGGTCCATCACTTTATTTATTTATGAATTTTATTTTATTTATTTTTATTAGTCATTAGTCATCAATTTTATACATCAGTGTATACATGTCAATCCTAATCTCCCAATTCATCACACCACCATCCCCACCCCCCTGCGGCTTTCCCCGCTTAGTGTCCATACGTTTGTTCTCTACATCTGTGTCTCAATTTCTGCCCTGCAAACCGGTTCATCTATGCCATTTTTCTAGGTTCCACATATATGCGTTAATATACGATATTTGTTTTTCTCTTTCTGACTTACTTCACTCTATATGACAGTCTCTAGATCCATCCACGTCTCAACAAATGACCCAATTTCGTTGCTTTTTATGGCTGAGTAGTATTCCATTGTTATATATATCCATTCGTATATCCATTCGTTTGTCGATGGGCATTTAGGTTGCTTCCATGACCTGGCTATTGTAAATAGTGCTGCAATGAACACTGGGGTGCATGTGTCTTTTTGAATTATGGTTTTCTCAGGGTATATGCCCAGTAGTGGGAATGCTGGGTCATATGGTAGTTCTATTTTTAGTTTTTTAAGGAACCTCCATACTGTTCTCCATAGTAACTGTATCAATTTACATTCCCACCAACAGTGCAAGAGGGTTCCCTTTTCTCCACACAGGGTCCATCACTTTTAATTCCACCAGAAAGGTTCCATCAAGAGGCTAAGTCACTCATCCAAGGCCACAGCTAGCATGTAGCAGAGCCGGAATTTGAACTCAGGACACTGACTTCAAAGCCTGTATTCACTGCCACTGTGGAGCAAGGGGAGGCTCTGAGCAGTGACATGATGGCCCCTTAGGCCACTGACTCCTACTTCCAGAAAGAGCCAAAGAAGCACAGACTGATAGGTGTTCAAGGGGAAATGAGAGAATTTGGTCCAGTCACTCACATTTTACGGATGGGGATACTGATGACCAGGGAGGGGAACTCACCAGCCCAGATTCCAGTAGGACCAGGTCACCTGAGTCACAGTCCTGGCATTTTTCTCATCCTAGCAGGCTGCTTAGGACATTATGCACCTGGCCCAGAGGAAGCTGCTTAATAAACTTTTGTTGAATGAGAGAATTAATGTCTACTCTCCAACCAGACTGTGAGCTCCATTAGAACAAGGACTCTCCTCTGTTCATCTTTTCACTGTCAACATCTGGTTCAGGGACTTAGGTGCACACCTTTTTATCGCTTACAGCAAATATTTATCGAACTTCTGTTATGTGCTATGCCCTAGGCTAGCCGCCAGGCACACAAGAGTGAATAGGATACCTTCCTTTCCTTCAAGGTGTGCACACAGAATGGAGACAAACAAGTAACCAGACCATTCTAATATAGTGTGAGCCTTAATATGCAAAGGATTCTTATAAATCAATAACAAAAGCCCAACATCTCAATAGAAAAAAAAAAGTGTGCAAAAGATATAAATTCACACAAAAAAGAAAATAGCCAATAAACTTGAAAAGATGCTGAATCTTGTCATAATTAACAAAATGCAAACTAAAGTGAAACACTATTTTCTGCCTCTCAGGCAGAGAATAAGAAGATTAAGATCCACCAAGTCAACACTATGGTGCACTAAAAGTCATTGGTATAACTTTCGGAGGGCAACTTAATAATAGTGACTTATATTACTCTTTGACTTAACACTTCATCTTCTAGAAGTATCTTACAGGAATATTCATACATATACATAAAGAGGTATCCACCTGGATGATTTGTGCAGCATTGTGTGTGAGAGAGAAAAACTTGGAGACAATCTGATGTCCATCAGTTGGCGGCTGGTTCAATTTGTTATGATTTATCCATACAATGGAATATTGTGCAGCCATCAAAAGGAATGAGATCACCCCTAGCATTCTGACATAAAAATATATTCAGGTTACATGAAAAATGCGTGTTGATTTCAAAACTTACTACAAAACTACAGTAATCAAAACAGTGTGGTACTGGCATAAGGATAGAAATACAGACCAATGCAACAGAATTGAGAGCCCAGAAATAAGCCCAAACATCTATGGCCAATTGATTTTTGACAAGGATGCCAAGACCATTCAATGGGGGAAACATAACCTCTGCAACAAATGGTGGTAGGGGGACTTCCCTGGCAGTCCAGTGGTTAAGACTTCACATTCCAATACAGGAGGTGTGGGTTCGATCCCTGGTCGGGGAGCTAAGATCCCACATGCCTCGCGGCCAAAAAACCAAACAGAAGCAAATTGTAACAAATTCAATAAAGAATTTAAAAATGGTAAACATCAAAAAAAAAATCTTTAAAAAACAAAACAAAACAAATGGTGCTAGGACAACTGGATAGCCCCTCGCAAAAGAATAAAGTTGGACCTCTATCTCACTCCATCTACAAAAATTAACTCAAGATGAAACAATGACCTTGATCACATTCTTGATAGTGTCCTTTGATGCACAAAAGTTTTACATTTTTATGAAGTCCAAACATAGAATTACCTTATGACCCAGCAATTCCACTCCTACGTATATACCGGAAAAAAATAAAAACATATGTCCACACAGAAACTTGTACATGAATGTTAATACCAGCGTTATTCATAATAGTCAAAACGTGGAAACAACCCAAATGTCCTTCAACAGAAGAATGGGTAAATTAGGGTATATTCATACAATGGAATATTATTTAACCTTAAAAAGGAACAACAGACATATTGATACGTGGTACAATACAACTTGGATGAACCTCGAAAACATTATCCTAAGAAGTCAAGCACAAAAGGTCACCTATTGTATGATTACTTTTATAGGATATATCCAGAATAGGCAAATCCATAGAGTCAGAAAGCAGACTAGAAGTTACCAGGGCCTGGGAGGGGGAAATGTGGAGTGATTATTCAATGGGTGTTTTTCTGAGATAATGAAAACATTTTGAAACTAGAGGGAAGGGGTGGTTGCACAACACTGTGAATACACTAAATGCCACTGACCTGAACACTTTAAATGGTTAATTGTATGTTATGTGCATTTTACCTCAATTTAAAAAACGTATGGTAGGAAAAAAAGGCAGGTTGAAGACAATATACTCCATTTGCATTTTAAAATTATACAGATAGATACATATGTGGTGGTACATGCATACACATACACAGTCCTCACTTCCCACTGTGCTGTGGGACTGTAAAAATGACCATGCAAGCTGAAATCATGCAAAGAGAACTTAATTAATGGGAAAAATTATGATCGTTCTGTGACCTTTCAAAGTTGTTGTTGAAGCATTAAAAACTCTTGATGGTCTGTTACACATGTAGAGACAAATGAAAAAGTAGTAAAACTAGTAATAAATTTAATACTTATTAAATTACTAGTGTAATTTAAATTAAAAACATTGGAATTCAAGAGTTTTCTTTCTTTATCAAAATGTATCAAGGACGATCCAGCAATCCCACTTCTGGGTATACATCCAAAGGAAGCGAAAACCCTGTCTCAAAAGATACCTATACTCCCATGTTCATTGCAGCATTATTCATGAGAGTTAACATTTGGAAACAACCTAAGGGTCTGTTGATGGTTAGATGGATAAAGAAAGTGTAGTATTTATGTATATACAATGGAGTATTATTCAGTCTTTAAAAAGAAGGAAATCCTGCCATTTGTGATGACATGGATGAAACTGGAATACATTATGCTAAATGAAATAAGCCAGAAAGAAAAAAGACAAATACTGCATGGTATCACTTATACAGAAACAGAGTGTATAATAATGGTTGCCAGGTGCTTGGGGATGGGGGAAAATAGGGAGGGGTTGATAAAAGGGTACAAACTTTCAGTTATAAGATGAATGAATCTGAGGATCTAACTAGTGACTATAGTAGATAATACTGTATTGTATAATTGAAATTTGCTGAGAGAGTAGATCTTCTCCCTAAAAAAAGGGTAACTATGTGAGGTAATGGATGTATCAATTAACTTGATTGTGGGAATCATTTCACAATGTATACATATATCAAATCATCACATTGTACATTTTAAATATATTACAGTTTTATCTGTCAATTATGCCTCAATAAATCTGGGGAAAATTATCAAGAGTAGTTTGAACAGTGCTTGCCTTCTTCCTGTAGTGTAACTTGAGATACAGAACGAGCATCTTTTCTATGCATTGGTGAGTCATCATACTCCTTTCTAAGTTTAGATCAACTTAAAACATTTTATCCTTTGTACTTTCAATGTCATGAAATATATCTGGCAGTTCCTTTAATGTGATGTTTTTGCTGGCATCACTTCCTCAGGACAACTTCATCCTTTTTGTCAGAACCACTCCCATTCATATGTCGATAGGTGTACCTTCACCAAGTTTCCCTGGCTGCATACCTAGAGTTTCTGGAATAGCAAATAGCTGTGGTGTCAACATTCCCACAGCCAGCTATTTTTTAAATCACTCCATTTACCTTCAGTTCAAATTGCACTTTCAGTGTTATCACTCTGCATTTCTGTGCTGCACTTTCATGTGTGTTGGCCAATTCCCTCTTTTGCTGATACATTTTTATAAAATGTCACATGGGTTTATCACAGGGAGACGGGAGGCAACACAAGGACATGCTTTGCTGTCTGTGTAGGAACCGAATAACACGCATGGTGACCAATCAACAACAGGCTTTGAAAGAAGTGGTGTAACTGGTCACTGGCCATTATGCATCTGTCATTTCCACAGCAATTTGTGGATGGAAGAGCTAGCAGCAAAGTCCATACTTACTGCAATTACTCACAGTTAACATTACATGGCAACTGAAATTTGAACAGTGTTATTGAGGGACTGGTGTTATTTAACTAAACCGTGGTATCTGAAATTCATACAAAGCAAGTGCTGCCTGATTATATACTGTATATGTTTGTGCATGAATTATTAACAGTGGCTCTCCCTGGGATTGGCTTGGGGGGCGTCTTATAAACTTCCATGCAGTTTTTGTTTTGTTTTGTTTTTTTAATGAGGCTGTGAAGTTCTGGAATCAGACTGTGGACTGAAGTCATTTACTAGCTGTGTGACTTTTGGAGAATTACTAACCCTTTCTGAGAATCATTTTTGAAGTGAGAATAATGATAGTTCCTGCCCCATGGGTTGCAGTGAGAAGTCAATGAGATAACACGTGAAAACCACTTAGCCTGGTGCTGGGCAAGGAGTCAGTGTTCCACAAATGTCATCATTGTTATTGTTATTACTAAAATTTAGTCTGAGAAGTGCTGAAATGCAGGCAGCTCTTGGGAGGCCAACCCTGCCTGGAGAAGGGAGCAGAGATGCACCAGGTGACCTTTAGGACACCTTCCTGTGCAGCCTCCCAGACATCTAAGGTCACAGGTTTCCTTGCTGCCAGGCGAGGGGCTGGCGCCCGGCGGTCAGTGCCCTGCCTAACACACGCCTCCATCAATCCGGGCAGCTATTGGCCACCTTCTCAGCCAGAAGGCACCACGACTAGTGAACAGCAGGTGGGTGACCCCTCGGAACACGCCTCAGCGACCAATACTCTGGCGGCTGATGTCAGCTACACCTCCTGCTGGGTACAGCCTGCGTTGAGACTGGATAAAGTCCAAAGCCTCCCTAGCCTGGCCTTTGGAGCTGGCCTGAATCCAGACTCTGCAGCTTCCATGTTCTCTCCTCTTCCAGACATACGAATCCTTTGCTCTTGAACAGACGTTGCCCATCTTTGCTCAAGCTGTGCCCTGCCTGACATGCCCTTTAATCTGATCCCCCTGGCAGGGCTGAGCCCCACCTCTCTCCGCCTCCTCTCTGAAGCCTTCTGGGTCAGCCTGGGCCTTCCTCTGAACTCAGAGCACCTACTATGCACCTGCCCCCCTGTGCTAAACTCTCATCTTCACAGCAGCCTATGGGAAGGCATCATCGTCCCTATTTTGCTCAAGAGGAGAATGAACAAAGCTTACTCAGCTGAGAGAGCCTGAGCCAGGATTCAAACCCTGGTTCGTCTATTTCCAAAGTCTAAACTCCCCCCCCAAATCCTTCTTTCAGGAGGTGGGTGCTGCTGCCTCTATCAGCTCAGGAGCCCATCAATCCCTGGGGACAGGAGCCACGCCTACAGGAGCCCATCAGTCCCTGGGGATAGGAGCCACGTCTTTTCCAGCTCCTACCCTGCATGGCAGCTTGCAAGGACAGGCAAGGTGATTTTGTCTTTGCAGCCTAGCCCCACATCACCTAAGCCAATTCTGTGCAGTAAGGATATTTGGTTTTCTTTATTTATTAAAAAAATTTTTTTTAGGGCTTCCCTGGTGGCGCAGTGGTTCAGAGACCGCCTGCCGATGCAAGGGACATGGGTTCGTGCCCTGGTCTGGGAAGATCCCACATGCCGCGGAGGGGCTAGGCCCTTGAGCCATGGGCGCTGAGCCTGTGCATCGGGAGCCTGTGCTCCGCAACGGCCCGCGTACTGCAAACAAACAAAGAAACAAAACAAAAAAAATTTTTTTTTCAATTTTTTGGCCGCGCGCACAGCATGTAGGATCTTAGTTCCCTGACCAGGGATTGAATCTGCGCCCCCTGCAGTGGAAGGGTGGAGTCTTAACCACTGGATGGCCAGGGAAGTCCCAAGGATATTTGGTTTTAGTGTTTCTCAGTAGTGGTACACTTGGTATTTGGGCTGAGTCAGTTCTTTACCGGGCAGATTTATACAGTGCCTAGAAGGATGTTTAGCACACCTGGGCTCAAAATGTCAGAAGCCCCTTCCCTCTCCAGTTACTGAGAAAATACAAACCGTGGCACCTCTGGGGAAGCGGCCTGGGAGGGGGTACCATGCCCAGGCAAGACCAGTGTGTTACACGAAAAACCACAGAAGATGAAAGCTTGGATTTGGAACTTGGACTTTGATAAAACGGTCCCAGCTCCACTCCACTAGCTATAGGATCTTAGTCATGCCATACCAGGGTCAGCTTCATCATCTGTGCAGTGGGGACAATAATAATGCAATCACCCCCAGAAAGCATGTAGCACAGGTCCTAGCCTACTTAACCTGTCAATGACAATAAGCTAGTAACATTTAAACCTATAAGACTTTCCATAAGGGCTTTCCTGGTGGTGCAGTGGTTAAGAATCTGCCTGCCAATGCAGGGGACACGGGTTCGAGCCCTGTTCAGGGAAGATCCCACATGTCACGGAGCACCTAAGCTTGTGCGCCACAACTACTGAGCCTGCGCTCTAGTGCCCGAGAGCCACAACTACTGAGCCCGCGTGCCACAACTACTGAGCCTGTGTGCCACAACTACTGAAGCCCACGCGTCTAGAGCCCATGCTCCACAACAAAAGAAGCCATGGCAATGAGAAGCCCGCGCACCGCAAGGAAGAGTAGCTCCCGCTCGCCGCAACTAGAGAAAGCCCGCGCGCAGCAATGGAGACCCGATACAGCCAAAAATAAATAAATAAAATAAATAAATTTATTTTTTAAAAAAAGGAATGCAAGAAACAAAAGAAGCAAAACTAAAAAAAAAAAAAAAAAAAGACTTTCCATAAAAATTAGTTAACCAAAGAGGACAACAAAATCTCTTGCAGTTAATGAATCCTGATTTTTCCGTTAGTTTGTTTTGGATCTAAAAACACAGAGTCCCTACAAGACGAGTGTTTGGTGAAAACTTGTCAAGTCAACGGTTCTGCCCCAAGGGAGGTGACAGCCTATCTGGGGAGCCCCAACAAGTACACTGACTTAGACACAGTTCCCCTTGGCTTTGGAATTGGCAAAAGAGAGAGAAATGGCTTCTGGAGCCCAGACTGCAGGTTCCGGGCCAGAGGGGTTGGCAGGTGGGGATCCTAAGTTAGATACACAGTAGCAAAGCCACTCCTTTTTCCTCCTGGCACAGGATCCAGATCCAGAATCGGAATCTCACTCTTTAGGGCAGTTTTACACATGCAACAAAAAACAATATATGTATATATATTTAGTGCCTGGCAGGAAGATTAGAGAGCGTCATATCAGTTTTACAGATGGAGAAACTCTCAAAGTGGAGAAATGACTTACCCAAAGTGAAAGTCTTAGAAAGCACAGAAGGACCCCAGCTGTGAATCCAAAGCTTGTATCACTGTCCAAGAATGAGGAAGTGAGATGAGGGTTTGGGAAATATTTCAGGGAGATGGCAGTGCCATCTGAGAGTGGGATGTGGCCCCAGGTCTGTTAGGGTAGGAGCGACAATGATTCCTCGCTTGCTGCAGCTGGAGTGACTTTGGCCTGCTGGCTACAGAAGCTGGGGGGGCATGCCCAGCTAGATGTCCCAGCACACAGGCAACCTGATAACCCCAGCGGGCACAGATGGCCAGGGAGACAGGAGGGACATTCCTGTGCTGACACACCTTTGTTCACATGGGCAGAGTTTCTACGTCAGCAAGTGGGCAATGGTGCCCCCTCCCCCCATTCATTCGGCCCCCAGAGTGGCAGCTGGGTTGTCTGTTGCCCTGAGCCTGCGTGTCCAGAGCCTGTGCTCCGCAACGGGAGAGGCCACAACAATGAGAGGCCCACCTACCGCAAAAAAAAAAAAAGAATTAGTGCTGATGACCCCAGGAGGCTGAGGGAGAGACCAAGGAGCTCAACAACCTCTCCAGAAGTGGGGGAGTGAAGACTTGTGGGGGCCCCCTTTGGGCAACTTTTTTTAAATTGAAGTACAGTTGATTTACAATGTTGTGATGGGCAACTTTCTTAACTTCTCTGTACTTCACCTACTGACCTGTAAAATGGAGCTAGTCTGCCTGTAAAGCACAAAGTAGGACACGAGGGAGCACTCAGTGTCAGTGACTGTAGTTAGTTCTACAGGAGGGGGCATGGAGGCTTAGGGAAGTACATGCCAGGTCCAGAGTCTCAAGGCTGGAAAGTGTTCTGGCCTCCAATGTGTGCCTCTCTTCATTTTGCACTGCTGGTTGTCTCCTGTCTGTTCCACTTGCTCAGTCCATAAACAGCCAATAAATAGCTGCTGGGTGCCCGCTGGGTGCCCGCTGGGTGCCAGGTCCCAAGCTGAGTGTTGCATGGTTGATAACAAAAAAGCTTTTCAGGAGGGAGTGCGATGAGGAAGAATGGTGGGCATTAGCATAAAATTCTCCCTGGCTCAAATTCCAGCTTTTCCACTTCCTGGCTATGAGATATTACTAAGGTCCCTAATCTCTGAGACTGTTTCCTCCTCTAATAATGGGGAAATACAAGACCTCCCAGCAGGAGAGCTGAAACCAGGCACTGGTCAGCTAGATAAATGGGAGCCAGTTATTATCTGCAGCATCCCACTTTATTTTTAACCAACCTGTTCGCTTGGTAGTAAATTCTTCCCCCTTGTCCGGGCACCCACGACCCCGGTTCTCCTGTCGGAGGCCACCACTGTTAACAACTCGTGCATCTCACCAGCCGGCTGGTGCACACACCGGCAGACACCCATGCCCCCACACGCGTTCTTTCACACAAACGGTAGCACCAATCAGCGCTGTTCTTTTCGCCCCTTCCCTTTTCCATCTACGGTATCTTGGAAGTGGTCCCATATTAGTGCATATTGAACATTTTTCTTTTTAGCGGCTGCATAGTATTCCATTGTATGGATTCTCTTTTGGCGTGCTTGCCGTTACTATTATAAATATGGGAACTCCGAGGACTTAGGATCCCTAGAGCTGTCGAGCTGGAGTCCGGCACCCGGTTCCAGCCCCGGCTCTGACCAGAATTCTCCCAGTCGCCTTGGGCTCCCTCTCCCCACCGGTACCGGTACCGTACGATCGCGGGGGTGGGGGTGGGGCGGGGGATGGGGGTGCAGAGAGGACCAGCCTGGCGGGTCCCAGCGTCCGAGTGCGGGTCGGCGAGTAGCGCGCTCAACAGCTCCCGGCTGGGTCAACCTTTCAGCGTAGCCACTCCGCTATATGAGAAGCACCAAACGCAACGAGTAGTCTGGCACAATCGACCTTGTAACCGGTTTCCAGGCCCTCCCGCCTCGGCACCTGACCCCGGGGCAGCAACGCTCCGGCACCAGCTACTCACCCCTGCCTCTGCCGCTTCACCCTTCGTCCCCAGGCGCCGAAGGTTACAGCCGTCCCTGTCGTTTTAAGGGGGCCGAGCCCGGGCTCCGCTACTTCCGCCCCAAAGCAACATGGTGCCTGCAGGGAGAGGGTGCAGGCGTGAAGAGAGCTCCCCTCAAAAAGATGGCAACGCCCTGGTGGCCCCGTTCGCGCCCGAAGGTGACGTCACTTCCGGGGCGGAGGAGGTTGAGTGGTGCAGTGAGGGACAAACAAAAGGAGGCGCCGGAGGGGCGCAGCGGCTGGCGGCGGGACAGAGCGGCAGGGGCTCGGGGCTGCCGGCTGGGCGGCCGTGCGCGGCGGGCCCAGGTGAGTGGGTGGGGTGGGGAAGGGGGTGCGAGCTGTCACCTCTCGAAATCCACTCCTGTACGTCCCCGGCCAGCTGGCTGGCCCCGGGCACCCTGGGTAGCTTGGGCTCTGCCCGCCAGGGCCGGCTCCCTGGGGGCCTCCCGCGGCAGCTCAGTTCGGCCTACCTCCGGGTTCCCCATCCCCCGGGTCACCGGGCCCCCCCCCTCTGGTGCCGCGGCGCGCGAGCCCCCTCCCAGGCACCCCAGTGCCTCCCTGCGCTCTACATAACCGTGAGTTTCCGCCTCGGCTCCCCAGGTCCCCTTGTCATCTCCTGGGTTCCCCCAGATCCTCACCCCTCCACACACACACGCCCCCCTTACTAGAGGTTCCACCTCTGGGCTTTCTCCTTGGCAGGTTTTTTTTTTCTGTTTTCAAAGGTTCCCCTTGCTCTCTTCTCCTGGGTTCCTGGCCCCCTCCTCTTCCCTTACACCCCTCCCTCCTCTTGACTGGGCTGGAACTGTGCCCTGACTTGGGGGCAGATCCCTGGCTATGCTTGTGGGGCCTGGCTGGGCTGGGCTTGCTGGGAAGCCCAGTCCAGGGTCTGAGGCTCCGGACCCTGCCGGTGTCCTGTGCATCCAGATGGGCCTGAGAGCCAGGTCTGATGAGGTCTGGGCTGGAGACCCAGCAAAGTTGGCTGCCCAGCTGAAGCAGCATAGCCGCTGGTTCTTGAGGTTCATGATGATTCTGCTCCGTTTGTTGACTGCTTCTTTCCCCTGGTCTGGACTGGACTGAACCAAGGTTGGGCTGGTTCTTAGCTGATGCATGTGCTGCCTTTTTTGGAAAGGAGGAGAGATGGTTGGGGGGTGGCTGGCAACCTCCTCCTGGTGGGGACTTGGCTGGAAGGGTGGGGCCGCCCCTTGGTGACCATGCTCCCCGGAGGGCTCTTCTGCTGCCCCACCCCCGGAAGCCTTTTGAGGATGAGGTGTGAGGATGAGGAGGGAGAGAGCTTGGTGCGGGAAAGGGAATTTGGGCCTAAATTGTGGAGGAAGGATTTGGGGGAGCTGAAAGGCTCCCAGGGGCCTCTCCCACCTTTTCCGTTAGGAGTACCTTTTACCCCTGACGAACTGTATCCTGCCCTTTGAGCGGACAGAGTGGCAGACAGACAGACTGGAGGCAGGAGGAGGAGGTCTGATGTTGGTGATCCCTCCTGTGGAGGGGATGGGGGAGTGAGAGCTTTGTTCAGAGGGACTGGGCAGTGCCCACGGCTCAGTCACACTGGCATTGCCTTCGTGAAGGTCAAGTTTTCCTCTGGCTCAGGAGGGGAGGCAAGGACAGATGACAGTGCTGGAGGACTGGCTTTTGGAGAGGTGCTGGGGCATGAATGACTGGCCCCTGCCTCCCTGTCTTCCCAGTTTTAGAGATTCTTTGGGGTTAGCACTAATGCCCCTCTGCCTTCCGGGGGCTGTGAGGCACAGCACAGGAGCCCAAGAAATATTTGTGACTTCCCCCTGGAACTCAACCAAATACTCCATCCCTTGGGCACATCCGCTAGGAAGCTGTTTCCTCTGCAAACTTCGAATGGCCTTTCTGGATAGTGGAAGCTCCTGAGGATTGCCCCAGTAGGTCAGAACTCAGGGAGCTGGCTTGGCCTGGACCTCGCCTGCAGGAGTTGGAGCGAAGGGATCGGCCTGGCTCCTGACTCTCCTGAGAGTGGAGGTGATTCTGGGTTTTCACAGGCTTTCACGGGGAGTCAGGTGGGTTGGATGTGGGACCCTGGAGCCCAGCACACCATCTCTCCATCCCTTGATTCATTCATTCATTCATTCATTCATTCATTCATTCATTCAACCATCCTTTGGTAAGTGCCTGGTCTGGGCCAGGAATGGTGCTACGAGAACACAGGCCCTGGCTACAGTCTGGGAGGAAAGGCAGACAGGAATACGTTGATACAGTGGCCAGCATAATACTAGAAATATTACAGAGGCAACCCAGAGGAAAGAGGCATCAGCTGTGGGTGAATGTGTAGGGGGTGGTCAGCGTGTGTTTCCTGGAAGAGGAAGGGTTAGAAGAATCAGTGCCAGTGAGTCCAGAGGCCTGAGTTCTGGGCCTGCCTCTGTCATGGGCAAGTGACTGGCTTTCCCAGCCTCCGTGGGTATCCCTCTCTTTGCCGAGGAGGGGAGGGGTTGGGGTAGAGGCTGGCTCCCATGGCTTCTGTGCCTTTACAGACGCAGGTGCTTCGCTGTCTAGCTGCCATCACTCTGTGTGGGATTGCCAGGTTACTGACTGTCTCCCTGTGAGGCTGGAGACTATCTCCTGCTTCTTTCCTCCTAGCACAGTGCCTAGCATTGAGTAGGTGTGATAAATGTTCAGTGGTGTAAACAGCTGAAAGGCTCCTCGATCCCTTTGTCTGTGTAACCACGCCTCCCCGCCCCCCTTCCTGCTAACTCCTCCTTGTCCTTTGGCCTTCCTTGATGGCTGGGTCACACTCCCAGCGCCTGGCTGGCTTAAATACTCCCCCTACCCTGCTGTAGCCTGACCACACTTCTCTCCCCGCCCTCGTAACTTGTCTTGTTCCCTCCTGTGAACAGTTCTGAGCAGAGTGCCTGGCATGTAGTAGATGCTCACTAAACAGTTCTTGACTATAGATGATGGTTGGGTTTTTGTTTTTGTTTTTTTTTCTTTTTTGCGGTACGCGTGCCTCTCACTGTTGTGGCCTCTCCCATTGCGGAGCACAGACTCCGGACGCGCAGGCTCAGCGGCCATGGCTCACGGGCCCAGCCGCTCCGCAGCATGTGGGATCTTCCCGGACCGGGGCACGAACCCGTGTCCCCTGCATCGGCAGGCGGACTCTCAACCACTGCGCCACCAGGGAAGCCCAATGGTTGGGTTTTGTGTTTGAGTCGAACTCATGTGTCTGGGTTGAGGGTGTGTCTCTGCCTGGATCCAGCTCACCCTTCTGTAGCTCACCTCTCGCCACTTCCCGCCTCCAGTCCTAGATCCAGCCAGAACACTCAGCAGGCTCTAGATGTCGTGTTCTCTCCCCTCCAGGCAAACGTGCTGGTCCTTCTCCCTGGAATGCTCTCTCTCCAACTCCCACTCTTCCCCAGCAGTCAGCTCAGGCAACACCCTCTCTGGGGAGCCTTCCCTGACCCTACTAGTCAAGGTCTAGTGCTTCTTCCATGTCCCCATAGGGCCTGGGCTCCCCCCAGCAGAGCCCCGGGCTCTCAAGAGCCAGTTGTAATTGTTGCCTTGGCATATCCCCCGCAGACTATCTGATTCTCTGTCATCACCCCAGAGCCCAGCCCAGGCCCTGCACCGAGCAGGGGCTCCGAAACTGTCGGCAGCACAGCAGGTAACGCTGATAGTCACACACGTCCCTGCTGACTGTAGCTCTTGCTTCCTTGTAGGGAGGCAGCTTCCATGGAGCAAAAGGAATGCCAGGACCCTGCCCAGACAGACGTGGGCCAGCCTCAGCACCGACAGCCAACTCGCAGATAGCAGAGCCTTCCGCAGGGTAAGGACTGGGCCCCCACCCTCCAGGCCAGCCGAGCAGGTGCCTGGAGGGCAAAGGGTGGTGTCTCTGTCCCTGCAGCCCTTTGCTCTTCTCTCTGGAAGGCCTGGGCTTCTAGGGCAGAGATGCCAGGAAACAGAATTCTTCCTCCTTCTCCTGACTTAGTGGCCAGCTGAGTAGTACGTGGCTGCCATACTCAGGCTGGTGTGAACTTGTATGGCAAACCCCTGGCTTTTGTCACTCTGGGTGGTGTTTCATGCTGTCTCATGACCACATTTCCTGAGGTGTGTCCTGTGGAACACCAGTTTCTTTGGTCACAGTGGTCAGGTGACTCCAGGAACAATATCTTGTCGTAGTCTGTGCTGCAGGACTTCTCAGAGCCTTGAAGGATATCTCAGAGCTCACTGAGAGCATGGCGAGTCTCTGAGAGGGAGCTAGCAAGTCATGTTTCCCCACACTTATTTGATCACATGGACGTCTTTGGGGACGGGGGTTCCTCGTCCTGTGCTTTGGAAAACAGTTTCCAAAGGCAGGAGCGTGCACTGGTTAGGACCTAGACTTTGTAGTCATACCTGGGTTTGAGTCCCAGCTGTCACATGCTCGACAAGTGATTGTGGGCCAGTCACTGTACCTCTCTGAGCCTCAGTTTCCTCATCTATGGAAAGAGGATAATATTAGCACCTTGCCTCCCTTTAGGGTATTTTGAAGATTAAATATGTTGATATAGGGAAGGTAGCACAGGGCGTCTTAGAACGTGTTCCCTAATCATAGCAGGTGTATGTATAAGCTGCTTAATAATTTGTAAAACAAACCTCATCAGTGATCTCTTTGGTCATTTGCGGAAGCTCAGGGAGTGGCCTTGATCCCCCGTTTACAGACGTGGAAACTGGGGCTCAGAGGGAGGAAGCAACTTGCCCAAACTCATCGGGAAGAAGGCAGGGATGTGGGACCTGAGCCAGGTCCTGGAATCCTGGGCTGGGGTCCTTTGTTCTGTGTCCGAGGGCTCCCTGCCTCCACCTCTCCCATCTAGGCTTTTTTTTTTGGCGGCTGCGTTGGGTCTTCGTTGCTGCGTGTGGGCTTTCTCTAGTTGTGGCGAGCGGGGGCTACTCTTCGTTGCAGTGTGGGGGCTTCTCATTGCGGTGGCTTCTCTTGTTGTGGAGCATGGCCTCTAGGCGCATGGGCTTCAGCAGTTGTGGTGCGTGGGCTCAGTAGTTGTGGTGCATGGGCTTAGTTGCTCCACGGCATGTGGGATCTTCCCAGACCAGGGATCAAACCCGTGTCCCCTGCATTGGCAGGTGGACCACCAGGGAAGTCCCTATAATGTCTTGATTTTAATGTCATGTAGAAAGTGAGAGTCTCCCTTGATCTCTATCTCCAGAGATTTGAGTGAGGAGGGGTAGGTTCTCCCACATGTATTTTTACCATTTGCTTATTTTCCTAAAACCAAGTCCTGTTAGAGCTGCTGGTTTGCACCTTGCTCTCGTTTCATTTAATGGTCCGCCCTGGACCTCTTTCCCAGGCGAGGGTAGAGCTGTGGGTGAGTCCCGTCAGAAGAGGCGGGTGGGAAGTGCCTGATGTGTGATTTTGTTGACTATCCTGTTTACTGGGACAAGGTCAGCAAACCCCAGCCCTGCCCTGTAGGAGTTTCCTGTTGGTTTTGAGGAACTCTTACCTCCCCCCACAAGAAGGGAAGACTGAGCCGAGGTCTCTGGCCAGTGATGAGCAGGAAGCAGCAGGTCCTACTTATCTGAGGTCAGAATTCCTCCTCTGTGCCAGGGAGGAATGGCATGGGCCAGCCTGAGAGGTTTTAGCCTCCAGGTTTTGGCCCTCCTCTGTCTGCCTGAGGCAGGGCCTGCTGTGTTGCGTTGGCCTGAGCCTGGCCCTGAGTCCTTTCACCTGACTGTCCTGGTGGACAGCCTGATCTTGGTCCCCCTGGACGCTCCTCTCAGGTTTTAGCCTTGAGGGTGGACAGGTGAGGCGACGGGGTTGGGGGCGGGGGGAGGGGCTGCCCTGGGACCTGGGTCTAGAGATGCTCTGCTGGGGCGTAGACACCTCAGGCCGGGTTTCGGCAGGAGGAACCCCCGGCCTGGCAGCCTGGCTCAGCAGGGACCACCCTGGGGGTGAGGTCTGTGCAGAGATGCGTCCCTCGGCCGGCGGTGTTCAGCTCTCCGTCGGGACCCTCTCCCTCTCCCCTGTTTCTTTCTCCCAGTCTTTCCTGGAGTCGTTTTCCTTCTGGCACAGGCCACTTCGGGCCACTTCCTGTGGGAGCCCGGGAGCTGGCCTCTCGGTGGACGATGCTCTGCTCGCCCTCCTTCCAGCAGCAGAGCCTTTGCGTCCACGGTGGCCGCGGTCCAAGCCCAGGCGGCACGCCGGTCACTGTGAAGTTTGCCATCTTACCTGCCACCGTCTCCTGGGTGAGGTTGTGTCACTTTTACAGGCGAGGAGACCAGGGCTCGAGGCACGAGGGCTCCCGCGCAAAGCCGTACAGTTCAGTTGGCAGAGCCGGGATGTGAACCCGGGTCTGTTTGCCTTGGAAGCCTGTGCTCTTTCTACCCCACCTTCCGTTTGTCTCTTTCTCTAGGTTCTCGGGCTTCGGGGTGCTTCAGAGTCTCCCGAGAGCTTGTTCAAAATGCTGGTTCCCCTGGACCCATCACTGCAGCCCTGCAGAGTCCAAGTTGGGGGGTGGGCCTAGGAACCTGCACTTTGAAGACACTCCGCAGGCCGTCGTGAGGCTGGGGGTCTTTCGACTGTGCCGGCCAACACCGACCAGCGCGACTCTGTCGGTGCCGGTCCCCACCAGCTGCCGCCAGAAGGGTCGCCCTTGGTGTAGAAGCGGGGCTGGGCTCCCTCAGGCCCTGGATTTCAGTGTGTATGTGCGAGCGGATGAGGTTTCTAGAACAGCTTTTACACCCAGCCACAAACATCTCCCTGTGCGCTTTCCCGACGCGTTTCTACTGCATCTCACATCTCGTAAAAAGTTCTTTGTTTAACTGTCTCTTGAGGACGTAAAACCTCAAAATTAAATAGACACTGCGATACAGCCTCATGCCGGGAGCCGTGTTCCACTGGAGTAAAAGTGGCTGTAAAATTCCATGGCTCTCACATGGCACCTGGGCACCCTCAGAGGCGCCACTGCCAACCTCATGCCCCCAGCAGAGTTGACCTGTTGGCAAACGTGCTGACCGGGTGGGGCGGCATAGGAATCCTTCTGTCACATCTCCCGGCTGGTCGCCTGGGTCAGGATCCCTGGGGGCAGCCCCCCACCAGCCCAGAGAGCCAGGCGACAGACGGCTTACCCTCGGCCAGGCCCCCTTGGTCCCAATCCCCTTGGATCTCAGCAGATGAGTCTGTGGCCTCCCGTGGGCGCTCCTGCCCACTTTTCGTGCGCTGTCCAGGAAAGCGGCGCTGGTGTTCAAAGCAGATCGAGGCCTGTCTCCAAGGCCCTTCTGCCCGCCATGGGCCCAGACCCAGCACCTGGCTTCCGGGCTCAAACCCAGAGCTGGGCTCCCCCACCAAAGTTTCCTGAGTATGGCCTGCTAGAGTTCCCTGCAGAGACCTTGATTCCATGTACCCCTCCGGAAATGGGGGTCTTGTCCCAGGAAGCATTTCCAGGGTCCTCTGGGTGCCCAGGTAGGTCCAGGAGACCTGCTGGCCTTTGAGACAGGTGGGCACAATGGAAAGACAGACCTGGGTGATCTTCCCCACCATCTTCTTCTAGCTGTGTGGCCTTGGGCAGGTCAGTTAACCTCTCTGGGCCTCAGATTTCATACCCCTAAAGGGACTGATAAAACGTCCCTTGATGGTAACAGCAGCTGACGTTACAGAGGCTTACTGCGTGGCAGGCCCTGAGCCAAAAGCTTTCTATGGACCGCCTCATTCAGTCCTCACCACCGCCCTACCAGGAATAGACTCAGTGGCCACTTCATGGATGAGGAAACCAGAGCCCTGGGAGGGAAGTGACTTTCCCAAGGTCACATGCTGGTGAAGTGGGGAGCCGCCGTACCTGTGTTTCTGGAAATTGGGGGCCGAGGCCCAGGAAGTACCAGGCTCAGTGCTGGCATGTAGTCCACGTCAGTGACCCGGAGCTCATGTCAGTAACACGTCAGCCTGGTGGGGTGAGGGGACGGCCTGAGCCTCAGGCCTGGGCTGTTGCCTGTGAGTGCTTGGCTCGGGGAGCCATTGCCAGAAGCCCCAGGTGGGTGTCCTTCACCTGTCACCCTTCCCCCCCCCCACCCCAGGCCGCCTGTACCCTTGCAAGTTTGCATGAGAAGCCTGAGGACCAACCTGTTTGGGAGGCCCAGCCCACATGGAGAGGAGTTTGGAACGGAAACTTGTTCCCTCCCCCCTCCCACCCTGGGCGTCTCCCCTCTTCTTTCCACAGAAAGTGAGGGTGTGCCCTTCTACGCAGGGTGCACGGAGCCAGGTGGTGCCCCAAGCCGGCACTCTCCCCGGCTGGGTGTGGAGACCTCCAGGGCAGTGCCCGTGCTGGGGCGGGTGTGGGCCGTGTGCACCAGAGTGGGCCCTCTCCTCCCCTCCTGCTCTGGGAGCAGAAGAGGCCCCAGGGTGCTGACCGAGGAGCAGATTCACAGGCCCAGAGCACTCCCAGGACAAGACCTGTGACCCAGTGTCTTCCTCCAGCCTCTTGGGTGTGGCCCTTCCCCCTTCCCTGGGAGAGCCTTGGAGGGACAGCCTCCCCAAGGTACGAGGAGGGGCGAGAGGAGGGGTGAGGGGTGCAAGCCTCCTGCCTCCCCTCCCTCCCGCCTGGGAAGTTTTCCCAGCCTCTCTATTTGGGCTATAACAAAAGGCTCTCTGTGCCCTGTTTACCCACAGCCTAGCCTGCCTGCCTCGGCTCAGGTGTGAAAGCCAAATCTCTGCAGGCCAGCATGGGGGTGGAGCATGCTTGGGTGGTCGCCCAAGGGGGCAGCGTGTCATTTCTTTGACTCTTTCCCCATCTGTGAGAAGCTTCAGGAGGAAATCAACAATGTGGACCAGGCTGGACACCTAAGGGGTGGTTCTGTGAACCGCTCACCAGCTCTCTGTCTCTGTCCTGTCCTGGGGTCCTGAGCCTGGGCTCCAGAAGTTCAAGGCCATTGAGTGTGGTCTCTGAGTCCTGGGAGGTCCTGGGGGCCTTGGGGAAGCTTGGAGGTATTTGTGCTTGTGGCTCAGCGCTCTCCTGGGTGTCTTCCCCCACTAAATTCTGGGTGGGTTTCTGCAATGGCATGTGGGTTGGGATAAGTATAGTGCGCCTTCCTCTGTGCCAGGCCTTGGGTTGTCCCATAATATGTGCATTATGTTATTTTTAATTCTCACAATAAGCCTCTGAGGTACTGTAATATTCCCATTTTACAGGTGAAGAAACTGTGGCTTAGAGAAGAAAAGTCATTCGTCCCGGGGTCTGAGCTCACCCACCCTGAGGTGTTGCTTCCCTGCGCCCTGTCGAAGTGTGTGTGTTACCTGGGTAGGGCAGACAGGGGCAAGCTAACCTTTTCCTTACATGATAGATGGCAGGTACTTCTTGTAAACTCTTACAATATTTAGAAACGACTCGGTGAGGGAGGTCTTTTGTTTTTTTCCCAAGTATTTTTTTCTTCTCACAAAAGTAGCAAATTTAAGTACCACATACTGGAGTCATGAAGTATTTGTTGTTTTGTGACATTTTATATTGTTTTATCATGCATGATATATCATGTTATATGCTAGTCAACATCTTTTATTTTATTATTACTTAATATCCCTTGGACATCTTTTGGGTCACTGTATACAGATCTATGAGGTTGGTAGCACTGTTCTTATTTTAAAGTTGCAAAAACGGAGGCTTGGGCTAAATAATTTGCCTGGAGTCATGGAATTATTTCATGCTTGAGCTGGATTTGAACCCATGTCTCCCCAGTTCTGAAGCTATTGCTCTTCACACTCCCCGAGATCTGCCTGCCACCATGGGGAGGAGAGGGGCTCTCTGGGTTGCCCTAGTTCTGCTGCAGGAACCTGGTCCCGCTTCTCTGCACCTGCGTGTGCTGGACAGTGGGAAGGGTCTAGCTGCATCCTACACACTTCTGCATCTCCCTGGGGCAGGGCAGGACTGGGCAGGGGTGATGCTGCATCCTTCAGTGTCCTCAAAGGCCGCAGGTGCCTCTGCGCCAGCCAGGAGCAGGCCAGTTGGAAGGAGGACCTGAATCTGCTGCCCTGGTGATCATCTAGTAGAGGCTGCCCCCAGCTGAGCCCAGCAGGTGTGAGGACCAGAGAGAGGAGCAGCCAGGAGTAGAAACAGATGCTTTTGTTCCGGTAAACTTTGTAGGAAATAGTTTAAGCACACACGAACGTTATAAAACTAGAGCAGATATCTTTGTACCCAGGGCTCAGCTTTGTTCGACTTTCATGTTTGGCAATAATTGCTACACACACACACACACACACACACACACACACACACACACACACACA
>NW_021703782.1:106294534-106336742 GCF_005190385.1 Monodon monoceros
ACACACACACACACACACACACACACACACACACACACACACACACACCCCTTCTCTCTCTCCCTGTCTCAAATCATCTACACACACACACACACACACACACACACACACCTTCTCTCTCTCCCTGTCTCAAATCATCTCAGGCACAATATAAGCCTCTTCCCCAATCCCATTTTCTTCCCTCTCTAGATGAAATTAGCATCTTGGTTTTGGGGCTCTCCATGCATGTGTTTATTTATTTTGGCTGTGTTGGGTCCTCGTTGCTGCGCACGGGCTGTAGGCGCGAGGGCTTCAGTAGTTGTGACACACAGGCTCAGTAGTTGTGGCTCGCAGGCTCTGGAACGCAGGCTCAGTAGTTGTGGCACATGGGCTTAGTTGCTCCGTGACATGTGGGATCTTCCCGGACCGAAGCTCGAACCCGTGACCCCTGCATTGGCAGGCGGATTCTTAACCACTGCGCCACCAGGGAAGCCCCCGTGCATGTGTTTATACCTTCACTACACTTGGATATGTACATTACAGAAAACCTTATATAAGGTATGTATTATTCTATAGCTTGTTTTGGGGTTCAGCATTGTTTTGGGGCCTGTCCATGTTGGTACGTGTAGCTAAAGTTCACTAACTTTACTGCTTTAGCATTTCACCGGATGCTTAGAGCAATTTATACTTTCTCCTGTTGATGGACATCTAGGTTGTTGATTTTTTGCTATTAAAAACAGCTCCGGAGTGATCATTCTTGTCTGTGGCTTCATGCGTATGTGTAAAGTGACTCTCTAAGATCTTTACCTAGAAGTGAAATTGCTCCGTTGGAGGATGCATACATACATTCTATCTCCCCATTTAAGAATTCAACATTTTTGCCAATCGCAAGGGAGCGAAATGGCATGTGACTGTCTTAATTTGCATTCCCCTATTAGTGATGAGATTAAGAATTGTTTCATCCATGAATTTCCTTTTGTATTTTTCTCTCATAAATTGTCTAGCTGTACGTTTTGCCATTTTTTGCCTGTTGGATTGTCTTTTTCATATATTTGTAACAGTTGTATATTTGTTCTGGATAGTAATCCTTTGGTAGTTATACCTATTGCAAATATCTCCTCCAGGTCTGTGGGTTCTTTTCATTTGTTTATTATTATGTCCTTTGATGTGCATGCATTTTAACTTTAATGTGATCAATAGATCAATCTCTTCCGGTAAGGATTTTTATTCTTTGTGATAAGAAATCCTTCCCTGTCTTAAAGCCATCGAGATGGTCTCTTAGATTTTTCTTTAAACACTTTCAAGTTTTAATTTAGGTCTTTAACTCATTGGAATTTATTTTCCTGTAAGGAGGTAGATGGGGCTATGCTTTTTTCATGTGAGTAACTAAGCCAGCTCCTTTCCTGGACACCCATTTTTTCCCCCGAACCTGCATAGACACTGTCATGTCTAAGTTTCCAGAAATTTTGGGGTCTGTTTCTAGGCTCGCTCTTCCAATCCTCTGGTCCATCCATCCATCCCTATATCAGCACCACGCTGGCTGAATTCCTAGAGCTTTATAGTAAGTCTCCTCCCACGTTATTCTTCCGAATTGTTTTAGCTATTCTTGATCCTTTGGAATCTTGATTTTTTTTAATCTTTTTTCTTAATTACCTGAGTAACATATGCTTATAACAGAAAATAGAGGTAAGTTTGGGGTGAAAAAAGATTATAAACAGCAGGCTGATCTCATCACCAATATTTTTCAAATATACGTCTAAGTTATTGCAGGAGGCTTCTTACTCTATCACAGTTTTGTTACCTACTTTTTGCATTTAACGTATTTTGTCATGTCATCAAGTGTTTTGCTCTAACATGTTTTCATTGTTTCATAGTATTCTATCATCTGATCATTTAATAGGTATTTACCAATCACCCAGTAACAGGCATCTAGATTGTTTCCAATTTTCCTGGGGTATAAATAACACCGTGATGAACGTTCCTGTGACTAAACCTTTGTCCTAGAGTCTTTCCCTGACAATTGCCAACCTCCCTCCTACTTCCTCTCTCTCCTGGCTCAGCCCAGTTCAGCAAACCTTTACTCTACCTTCGGTATTCCGGGCTCTGCACAGAGACTGGGATGAATCTGGAGTGGTCCCCATCCTGTAGGGCTCCCAGTCTACCCCCATCCCCACCCCTTGGTGGTCTCTTGCCCATGAGCTTTACCTGGTACAGCCAGGGTGAACCCCACCTCACTGGTGGGTGTCAAGCCCTGACCTCCAGGAGGGCACAGTCTGTAGCTTTAAACAATGCATCTGTTCTGGAAGAAGGAGGATTAGCTGGACTGGAGCTCAGAGGACAGCAGGGCATGGGGCCTTTTTGTCTTTCTCAGCCACCTCGATTTCAACCCTTTAATCTTTGCCCTCTATTCAGGATCCTCTGCAAATTCTCCATCTCTTGGGGCAGAGATCTGATCTGACCCGACTCCCCATCACCCTCCCGAGATTGCCCTCTGAGAGCCACAAAAGAACACCTGAACTCTCCACCTGAGAGCTTATTTTTTTCTTTCTTTTCTTCTAGACTGTATTTATTTTAAATTCTGTACTACTTTTCAATCACAAAGGTAAGGCATGCTGGTAAAAAATTCCAGTTTCCTTTCATCCTGCCTCCTATTCCCACTCTAAGAGGGAGCCATTCCCCAAGTTGGTCAGGGTTTATCAGCATGGGATTGTATTTATTTATTATTCTGGCTCTCGCTTTTTTCCAAAATGGCATTACATACAGAGCTCCTTTATTCTGCTGAAAAGGCCCTGTTGTATTCTAGAGGCTTCTTTAAGGGACCAGGATCTGCTTTCTGCCTGCCTCCTTTGTGCCTGGCCCCACCTAACTCTGCCCCTTTGCCAGGTGTCAGGGCAGGCGTCTTGGGTGCTTTTTCTCCTTCCGTTTCCTTCCTTCGTGCTCAGGTTCTGCACTCTTTTCATCTACCCATCGACTGCCTGTTGAAGTCAGGATTGCTGTCGGGGGCCAGGTCTGCATCTGTCTTAGCCTCATTCCACAGATGGGGGAACTAAGGCTTAGAGAGGTGAAGTCATCTGCCCAGCGTCTCTCCATTGCTGAGTGGCAGAGCCCAGGCTGGCCCGGCTGGCCCTCTCCCTCCAAGCTCCTATCACCATTCTTCCTTGCTCTCCACCTGCCTGAGATCCCCCCCACAGGCTGTCGGGGAAACCTCACTCTTGTGACTTCCTGATAGTCCTGAGAGCTTGGCAGGGCATCTGTTACCACGTGCATTTTATGGATGGGGAACCAAGTCTTGGCTGCTGGAGGCACCTCTCCCTCCCTGCTGGCTGTAGGCAGGTACTGCCAGGACCAGGGAGTGTCTGTAGTGGTGCCAGTGGGAAGGGAGGTGTCAGGGTGGGTGGAGGCCTGGATCACGTGCCCCTTGGTACCTTGACCACCTTATACAAAATGTGGGCACATCCATGACAGATTCTCTGTTCCCTTCCTGACGGGGAAACGGAGGCCCCAGGAGAGAAGCTGTTGCACACCTCTGCTAGGGGCAGTCCTGGCTGCGGAGGACCGGAGGCCTCAGTGCAGGGAAGGGATGAATGCACTGCCTACAGGAAACTTCCTGAAAAGGGAACTCTCCGTAACTAGGAAAACAGGCCCCTTTTCCCTTATGGTGCTTTCCTGACCACCCCCAGGTGTACCCTGGGGCAGCTGTCAGCTGGGATCTGCTCCATCTGAGTGGCTTCCTAGAAGTGCTACTTGTCAGTGCTCCACCCCAGAACTGGGTTTGAAGGTGGCCTCTAATCCCTGACAGGCAGTGTGAAGTTGGGCACGTGACTTCTCTCCCCAAGCCTCAGTTTCCGTATCTATAAAATGGGCATGAGGAATATTATTCAGCCTAGAAAAGGAAGGAAATTCTGGCACCTGCTAAGACATAGATGAACCTTGAGGACATTATATTAAGTGAGAGAAGCCAGTCACAAAAAGACAAATATTCTATAATTCTACTTGTATGAGATACCTAGAGTAGTCACATTCATAGAGATAGAAAGGAAAATGGTGGTTGCCAGGGGCTGGGGAGGTGGGAATGGGGAGTCGTGTTCACAGGAACTGGGAGGGGACCCAAAGCTGCCTCAGCTTCCTCCCTTGCCCCGCCCATCTGAAGCTGTGGCCCCACCCACCACCCAGGCCCCGCCCTTCCCCGCCCCACTTCTTCCCCGCCCCACTTCTTCCCCATCCCTCCTCAGGTGCTCTCTTGATACCTTTATTGAGCACCTGCTGTGTGCGGTAGACCCTTGTCCTCCAGCAGCATCTGGAGGAAAGGTTGAAGATTGATGACACCAGTGCAGACTGCCTGCTGCCCTACTCTGTCCTAAGTGCTTTAGAAGCATGGAGTCCCCTGGGCTCTTCCGGGCAGCCCTGCGGGGAATCTGCCCCTGACATTTGTGAAGAACCTGAGGCTGAGAGCCAGGGAGGACCCTGCCCGAGGCCAAGGCAGCAGCAGAGCCCTGGCCTGCACCCAGGTCACATGCTTTCGGCTGCTGGCTGCCCCCTGTCACCTCCACTCCAGAGGGGCTGCCCCGACCACCTGGCCGTCTCCTCTTGGGGCCAGTCGTGGGGAAGGCACGGTCCCTGGCACCCTGGGGACTAAAGCCTGGGCTTTGGCACCTGCACCTTCTTTCCAGATTTCCCCAAAAACGCCATCAGAGAGGGGCAGTGACTTGTCCAGAGCCCCACAGTGAGTTGGTGGCAGAGGTGAGGCAGAAACACGGTGCAGCTAAAGGGTGACCCCTCCCAGACAGGTCCCCCACACGAGGCCGGGCCTGCCCTTCTAAGCTGTGTGACCTGGGCCCCTGGCTCTGCCCCTCTGAACCTCTGAGGCCTCCTCGGCACAGTGGAACGGGCGCCGGCCTGGGCTGAGGAGGCACCAGCAGCCTCGGGGGCCAGCACAGGACCGTCCCCCCCTGCCCTGACTTGAGTCTAGTTATTTGGACACTGCTCTGTCTCTCCCACCCCTCCCCACATGCTCACACTGGCCCGAGAGCCCCCTGGGGCAGGGGCGTTTTATTGGTCACATTTATTACCCGTAGAGGAACGGGCCAGGGGCTGAACGGAGAGCTTAGAGCGTGCTTCAAGACAGGTGTTTGGGGGCCGGGGGGCAGGAGGAGCCAGACACGCTCGGTGGATGGGACTGTCTCCTACCTCTTGGAGTCTCAAGGTCCCTCACCTGTGACGGAGCTGTGGACAGTTCCCACCTCAGACCCAGAAGGAGTTAGGAAGGCGACATAAGCAAAGCCCCAGGACAGCAGGGGCCCGGAGACAGCTCCTCACCGGGAGAGGCTGAGTGTTCTCCAGTACGTGACACACCCACTCCCCCGAAACAGTGAGGTTGCAACCACATCCTGCCTGGTCATCAGCTGCCCCCACCCCCAGCGTCTGGCATCCTGCCCTGGCAGCCTCGTCCTGACTCTCCAGGGGCAGGCTGTTGCACATTCTTGGGCCCTCCGTCCTGGCCCCTCCTACCTTCCGGCCCCCAGTCTTTGGGCGCCTGCCTGGATGTGGCCAGGAAGGGAGGGAGGAGTGTCGGGGTGTCTTTCAGCTGGGGGCCGGCTGCGTGATTCAGCAGGCCCTCCCCTGGACAGCTGCTTGCCCAGGAGTGTGGGTGGTGTGAGGGGCCAGCTGGTCATTAGAGGGCCCGGGCCTTCCTGTGGGGCAGGTTCTCACCCTGGCCTGTGAGTCCCGGCCTCACCAGGAGGGCTGACCCCTGGGCTGGAGCCGCTGGCTCAGGGCAGGTGGTGGTGGTGTCTGCTGGCCTTGCGGTGACCTGAGCTCTGGGAACCCCGCGGGGGCAGGGAAGCTGAACTCCTGGACTCTATCTCTTGGCCCTGCCCTGCGTGGGGCCTTGGGCAGGTGGACGGCGAGGCTGTGCAGTGGTGAGGATCTGAGTGGGGAGGTGGAGGGACAGGCCTGAGTTGGATCTCGGCTCTGGCCCTGAGTAGTAGAGTGACGTTGGGCAGGTGACTCTCCCCTGAGCCTCAGTCATCCCATCTGTGAAATGGGACCAAAGATAGACCCCGCATCTGGATGTCAAAGGGACCCCACGAGGAGGATTCCATGGTAAGGACCAGCCCGGTGCCTGGCACACGTTCTCTGTTGAGCACCTCTATTCCCTCAAGGGGTCTAGGTTTGCTTTCCTCCTGTCCTCACCCGTCCCGGCGTGCCCGAGGAAGATGAGATGGGAAGCATCTGGTGTTTGCAGGGAGGCCCTGTTTTATGAAGTGTTTGTTACTTACTATTGTCACTATTAATATTATAAATAATCAAAATAATGTGGCCCCGTCCCATAACCTGGGCACCCTTGTGCCTCTCCCAACAGAAACAGACCCATTTGTCAAAACACAGGTATTTAGGGACCTCCCCAGCAGCCCAGTGTTTAGGAATCTGGGCTTCCATTGCAGGGGGCATGGGTTTGATCCCTGGACAGGGAACTAAGATCCCACATACTGCACGGCACAGCCACAGAAAAAAAAGTGAGTTCATACTAAGCCCCCTCTTCTGCATTTGGCTTTTCTCACACTTTGAATAAATCTCTTCGGACCACTGGCGCAGCTTCGTGGCAGCTGGTTCCGAGTGAACTGGAAGTTTTCAACTAGCCCCTCTGGTTGGTCTGATCATTAGCAGGATGGGGTCTAGACAAGAATTCAGGAATGCTCCTGCTGAAACGTGGGGGTCCCTGTGAGGCTGCTTTCGCAGTCTGTCAGCGTGACCTGGATCTCAGTGCTCAGCCTTCCTGTCTATGGAATGGGGAGGCTGCCTGCCTTCCCTCTGGTGGTTTCCCAGCCACCTGGTGAACATACGGTTTCTGGACAGACGCCGATCCGTGGGCTGGCCCATGAGTGTTGCCCAGCTAGCGTGACTCACAGCTAGACTTGAGGTAGAGTTTTGGACAGTGGGTCCACTGTCTCCTGCCTCTGATCCCTGGGTTTCAGAAAGCCAGGCCACCCTGTAGTAACCCCCTCCCGTGGGTCCCTTTCAGGTTGAACCATGATTCCGGTGACAGAGCTCCGCTACTTTGCGGACACACAGCCAGCGTACCGGATCCTGAAGCCGTGGTGGGACGTGTTCACCGACTACATCTCCATCGTCATGCTGATGATCGCGGTTTTTGGCGGCACGCTGCAGGTCACCCAGGACAAGATGATCTGCCTGCCGTGTAAGTGGGTCACCAAGGACTCCTGCAACGACTCATTCCGGGGCTGGGTGGCCCCCGGCCCAGAGCCCCGCTACCCCAACTCCACCGTCTTGCCCACCCCCGACACTGGCCCCACGGGCATCAAGTATGACCTGGACCGGCACCAGTACAACTATGTGGATGCGGTGTGCTACGAGAACCGCCTGCACTGGTTCGCCAAGTACTTCCCCTACCTGGTGCTTCTGCACACACTCATCTTCCTGGCCTGCAGCAACTTCTGGTTCAAGTTCCCTCGCACCAGCTCGAAGCTGGAGCATTTTGTGTCCATCCTGCTCAAGTGCTTCGACTCGCCCTGGACCACGCGAGCCCTGTCGGAGACGGTGGTGGAGGAGAGCGACCCCAAGCCGGCCTTCAGCAAGATGAACGGCTCCATGGACAAGAAGGCGTCGACGGTCAGCGAGGACGTGGAGGCCACCGTGCCCATGCTGCAGCGAACCAAGTCTCGGATCGAGCAGGGCATCGTGGACCGCTCGGAGACGGGCGTGCTGGACAAGAAGGAGGGGGAGCAGGCCAAGGCGCTGTTCGAGAAGGTGAAGAAGTTCCGGACCCACGTGGAGGAGGGGGACGTCGTGTACCGTCTGTACATGCGGCAGACCGTCATCAAGGTGGTCAAGTTCGTCCTCATCATTTGCTACACCGTGTGCTACGTGCACGCCATCAAGTTCGACGTGGACTGCACCGTGGACATCGAGGGCCTGACGGGCTACCGCACGTACCGCTGCGCCCACCCACTGGCCACGCTCTTCAAGATCCTGGCGTCCTTCTACATCAGCCTGGTCATCTTCTACGGCCTCATCTGCGTGTACACCCTCTGGTGGATGCTCCGGCGCTCCCTCAAGAAGTACTCGTTCGAGTCCATCCGCGAGGAGAGCAGCTACAGCGACATCCCCGATGTCAAGAACGACTTCGCCTTCATGCTGCACCTCATCGACCAGTACGACCCGCTCTACTCCAAGCGCTTTGCCGTCTTCCTGTCGGAGGTGAGTGAGAACAAGCTGCGGCAGCTGAACCTCAACAACGAGTGGACGCTGGACAAACTGCGGCAGCGGCTCACCAAGAACGCGCAGGACAAGCTGGAGCTGCACCTGTTCATGCTCAGCGGCATCCCCGACACCGTGTTCGACCTGGTGGAGCTGGAGGTGCTGAAGCTGGAGCTGATCCCCGACGTGACCATCCCGCCCAGCATCGCGCAGCTCACGGGCCTCAAGGAGCTGTGGCTGTACCACACGGCCGCCAAGATCGAGGCGCCCGCCCTGGCCTTCCTGCGCGAGAACCTGCGGGCGCTGCACATCAAGTTCACGGACATCAAGGAGATCCCGCTGTGGATCTACAGCCTGAAGACGCTGGAGGAGCTGCATCTGACAGGCAACCTGAGCGCGGAGAACAACCGCTACATCGTCATCGACGGGCTGCGCGAGCTCAAGCGGCTCAAGGTGTTGCGGCTCAAGAGCAACCTGAGCAAGCTGCCACAGGTGGTCACGGACGTGGGCGTGCACCTGCAGAAGCTGTCCATCAACAACGAGGGCACCAAGCTCATCGTCCTCAACAGCCTCAAGAAGATGGCCAACCTGACGGAGCTGGAGCTGATCCGCTGCGACCTGGAGCGGATCCCGCACTCCATCTTCAGCCTCCACAACCTGCAGGAGATCGACCTCAAGGACAACAACCTCAAGACCATCGAGGAGATCATCAGCTTCCAGCACCTGCACCGCCTCACCTGCCTTAAGCTGTGGTACAACCACATCGCCTACATCCCCATCCAGATCGGCAACCTCACCAACCTCGAGCGCCTCTACCTGAACCGCAACAAGATCGAGAAGATCCCCACGCAGCTCTTCTACTGCCGCAAGCTGCGCTACCTGGACCTCAGCCACAACAACCTGACCTTCCTCCCCGCTGACATCGGCCTCCTACAGAACCTGCAGAACCTGGCCGTCACGGCCAACCGGGTGAGTGGCTCGTGGCAGGGGTGCTCCTGGGTGTGGAGTCTTCAGCTGTGGTTCCCAGGACCCCCTGGGAGGAGCTGGTTGAAAATACAGATCCCCAGGCCCCGGACCAGACCTGCTGAATCAGAATCTGTGGGCTTGGGAGGCCGTCTCTGCTGCAGAACGTGGCAGAGTTCACCTGCCAGGAGGGATGGTGTGGTCAGGCGGGGCCTGTCCCCGAGGTGGCCTTGGGCGGGTTCCTCGAAGGCAGTGATGTGCACGGGCAGGAGGTCCACAGCCTGCCCTGCTCTCTCAGAGCTCGGTCGTCGGAGGTGGGACTTAGCCTGGAGCTTGCAGTGTCTTTCTCAGCTTGTCCTGGACCAGATTTGGAGCCCAGGATGGGCCCACCAGGGACAGAAACTTTGTGGGTGACTGGTGCAACTCCCACCGCCACTCACACCCTTTGCCCTCTGTGTTTTGAGGGTGGCAGAGGGCAGAGTTGAGCTTAGCTGGGGCTGGTTTGTTACCACTTGCCTTTCTGGAGAGGAAATTGTGCGAACCGTTGTGGGCCCGTGGTACTGGAGGCCACGCCCGGGAGACGATCGAGACCTCTGGCGGCTCCCGTGCACCAGCCCCTTGCCTGTCTGGACAAGCCACCCACCCAAGGGCCCCTCCGCGGAAGCAGGCAGGTGAGGGTTGAGGGCAAGTGGTCCTGTGGCCTTGTGGCCTGGCCTCTGCCGTGGAAACAAAGCCACAGCTGCTGGGGGGACCTCTCCCTGCCCTGCCCACCCCTTCTGGGGCCCTAGAGGGAGGTTGATATTGGAAAGAACGTCTTCCCGGTTTGTTCCTACTCCGAGTGGAAACCCTCTTGCAGTGAAGAGGGTGGTATCAGGGTGGACACTCTCGCAGCGAGGCTAGGGGTGATGGAAGCCCGTGGCCGGGGGCTGGGATGCTGAGGGAGAGCCAATCCAGCCAGCACCTCTGCGCCTCTGTTGCCGGCAGCAGCATGAAGCTGCCCCGTGGGCTTATGGAGCTCCTGCTCTGTGTCCACCCTGCGCTGGGCACCCTGCTCCCGGCACCCTGTGAGTCCTCCTGGCAGGAGCTCTCTGCAGCAGCCTGGAGGCAGGCAGCCCCTGAAACGTCCCGTTCTAGGAAAGGACATGCCTTCTCCAACATCACCCAGGTTGGAGGGTCCAGGCACCCCAGACCTCTGACCACCAGAACCCCTCCCGTCTTCCCTAAGCCTCTCTCCCTATAAACCACGGAGATTTTGACAAATCCTTTCTCCCTCCCTCAAATTATACCTGTGTGCATGTGTGAGAACGTACAGGGGTGAAGGTCAGATCCCAGGCTGCTTCACTCTGGAGAATCCGCCTCCAGGGCCTGGGACAGGCCCACTGGTCAGGAAAATTGGCCTCCCGGGGAGAAGCCCCATTTGGGGAGCATAGGACAAACACACACCTCCTTTAGCATGTTGAGGGGGACCAAGTGGCCCCCCCCCCCGGAGCACAGTGCGGGGCCAGATTGCCCCTGGATTCGGGGCTGCCTTGGGCATCCCAAGAACCCCTCGTGGTGCCCACTCTGTCCCGGGAGCTGTGTGGGCACCAGGTCTTGATGGGCCTTCCCAGCCAGTGGAGGGTGGAGGGTACAATTCCCAACCTGTCCCCACCCCCAGCTCCTCACCCCAGGCATGGCTGCCAGGTCATGCCTGTTGGCTGAGGTCATCCCTCAGGAAGAGCTGGGGGCAGGCACGCTGTCGCTGTCCCGAGGAAGGAGACCCTCTGACACCCAGTTCAGCACAGTGCTTAATCATGTCCTGTCCCCGCCCACTGGAATGCTAGAGGCCTTTGTAGGGAAAAAAGTTCGCTTGGGCCAGTCCTAGTCAGGCTCCTCCTTTTAGGCAGGAGCCCCCCTCCCTTCCTCCCTCTGGGCCTGGCGGTTCCTTGTGAGCCACCCCGGGCTATGGGCTTCATGTGAGTGGACAGGCAGGGGCGAATGTGGCCCGGCTCAGGCCCTCGGCCTCTGTTTTCTTAGGTTTAAACTCATGTTAGCGAACACCTAGATAAGTGGGCGTCCACTTGTTTGGTTATTCATTGGTTCATTGATTTGGGGAATGTTTTTTGAGCACTCCTAGTGTGGAGCAGGGAGCTGGGGACCTAGGAACAAACAAGCGGCTGCCCATCCTGAGCTCACCTCTCTCAGGGAAAGACAGGCAACCAGCATTTAGCACAGTGGAGGAGACTAGGCTGGGGCACAGCGGAGTGGCCTCAACCCGGACTTACCCCAGGGCAGGCGGGCCTCCTGGAGGAGGGCGCATCTCATCTGGCCCTGCAGGACAAGGAGTTAGCCAGGTGAAGAGGAAAGGGAGAGTCTAGGAGGCTCTGTCCACAGAGAGCTGAGAGCCCAGGGGGAGGAGCCGTGAGCTGAGCCCCTGGAATTTGGACTTTCCCCTGAGGCCAGGGCTTGAGGAGCGTCCTGTTCTGCCCACGTGGTTTCAGATAATCTGTCTCACGTCCCTTCCCTCGACCCTCTGACAACAAGGACCTTGGCTCTTTCGTTCAGTGCCTGACGTGGAGCAAAATGTTCACCGAATTCCCATTGACTGAGCGACGACGAAGGCATTATGCTGCCTTGGAATTTAGAGAGCTCGCTCCTGCTGCAACTCGAGGGTATTGGGGGTGGGGCAAGATGAGAGGTCAAGAGTGGATGGAAAGCCCGTGGGCAGCCATCAGGCGGGGGCGAGGCCTGGACTGGCAAGGGCTGCCAGGGATGGCGAGACGGACGGATGTGGGGGAGACTTCGGGGGTGGAATCCACAGGACATGGGCGGGATTGGATGTGGGGAGAGAGAGGTCTGACGTGACTCGAGGTTTCTCACGTGGCTGCCTGGGTAGCTGGAGGGTCATTGAGGCCAGGTGTGGGACAAGGCACAGGTTTTCAGAGAGGAGAGTGTAGGTCCCATATTGGGACATCCAAGGGACCAGGTTGAGTCAGCCTGAAGCCCAAGGAGTCATCCCCTTAGGCTCCTGGGTGAAGATGGGTCCTCGATAAGGTCACGGGGGAAAGGATGGAGGGAAGGGGAGTCTGGCTCGAGCCTTTGGGATTGACGGCGACGAGCCGGGCCAGGCAGGAGCGGGTGGGCACACAGCCCACGGGGGAGTCCGGTGAAAGGAGAACTGTTGCATGTCTGGTGGATTAGGAGTGACCGCTGCTGGCTCTGGCCAGGTAGTTTCCAGGGTGGGCAGCGGCAGAAGCCAGATCACGGCGGGCCAAGGAGAGAGACGGCGTCTTTCCAAACGGTTTGTTGGGAAGCCTGGAGAGGCTCCTGGGAGGGTTGTCTCTTTTGCAAAGACCAGGTGGACTTGAGGGGGAGCCAGTGCTGACGGGGGAGCCGTTGAGGCCCCTGAGGAGGTGGGAGAGGGCGGGATTGGGGTGATGGGAAACGACTTCACACCTTCAGCGCACGAGCACACCTCACGAGGGACAGGAGTGGCCTGGGTGGGGCACTGAGCCACCGAAGGCACCTTCTTTTCTCTCCACGCGCCTGGAAAGAGCTCGCTGATGGGCTGGGGGTGCTCCGGGGAGGGGACGTGTCAGGGGGAGGGCTCCGATGTGAGCCCCAGCTCTGCCACCTGCTGGTCCAGCCTCTCCCACTCCCTGGCCACTGTCTGTGTCACCAGAGGAGGCCAGTGTTGGGTGCAGTGGGGTCTCTGGGAGGCTCTGGCCCGTCCGTCCTGCCGGAGCCCACTTCCCATCTGCCCTCTCACCTTCATGTCCCTGCTGACCTGGAAGCCACCTCTGCCCCATACCTGACCACTGGGCCACGTTGAAGCCCCAGGTCAGGAGTCCCCTTTAAAACAGTCACAGTGTCCCTCATGGCATGGCCTCTGCCTTCTCAGCGGGAAAATGGGGACGGTGACAGAGCAAGCTCCCCGTCACCCTCACATGGGCTCGGGCCCAAGTCCCTTGGCTCCTGCCCTGCTGGAAGGGTCCCTCCTGCCCACCATATCTGAAGGAGGTGGTTGTAGGAAAATAGGCTCAGTCAGAGCTCGTGTTTGTAGCTGATTGCTCACAGGAGGGCGGGGAGGAAGCTGGCTTTTATGGGGTTCTTCCCGTGTGGCAGGAGACATGGCAGGTCCCCACCCAGGCTGCACCATCAACAGCGTGGACATTTAAGAGCACGGACTGTTGAGCCAGGTTCGAATCCTGGCTCCACCACTCTCCAGCTGTGAACCTCTAGGCAGGCTGGCTCCTTCAGGGCCTCAGTTTTCCCATCTGTAAAATGGAAAGAGTGTTTACAAAGTACTTACAGTTAGTTCCGAGGGTTCAGTGAGTTAATAGCATCAGTGCTCAGAGCGAACCTGCCCTGTAGTAAGTGGCATGTGGGTGTTGCCCATTATTCAAATTTTGCAAAATCAGAAGGAGGGGGCTCTGAATGGCCAACACTGGGTTCCCCACACCCACCATCAGCCTGTGACTTGACAGGTAAGGAAACTGAGGCCTAGGAAGGGGAAGTGATTGGTGAGCTCTCCCCAGTTCTCAGCAACAATTAAGGGTGTGGAATTTTCTCAGCAGGCTGCTCTGCTTTCATAAATTGCTCTTAAACCAGGCAGGACCAACAGCCTGGCTCCTGGTGAGCCCTGGGCGGTGGAGGACGGGGTGTGATTGGGAGTAGCTGGCTACTGTGATTTGCTTCTGGGGTGCTAGGCGCTGGGAGACAGCGGGGAGCACAGCACACCCAGCCCTGCCCTCTCAGAGCCCCCTGTCTGGGGGCGACAGGAGATCAAGCAGTTTGACCATGGAAGGGATCAGTGCTGTCCGGGGGACGTTGGGTGCCATAGGTTACCAGGAGGTCAGGGAGGCTTCCTGGAGGAAGTGACTGCAGAGCTGAGACCTAAAGAACAGGGGAAAGTTAGCCAGACTTGGGCCCAAATTGTGCCGGTCCCTGGGGTCTGGGGTAGCTGAAATGGGCATCAGAGAAGGTGCTGGTACCCAGGGCAGGGAAGCCCAGAGGCCCAGGTCCGAGGTGCACCTGCCTCACTTCGCCCTCTGCTCCTTCCCTGTAGATCGAGGCGCTGCCCCCGGAGCTCTTCCAGTGCCGGAAGCTGCGGGCCCTGCACCTGGGCAACAACGTCCTGCAGTCACTGCCCTCACGGGTGGGCGAGCTGACCAGCCTGACCCAGATCGAGCTGCGGGGCAACCGGCTGGAGTGCCTGCCCGTGGAGCTGGGCGAGTGCCCTCTGCTCAAGCGCAGTGGCCTGGTGGTGGAGGAGGACCTGTTCAACACTCTGCCTCCCGAGGTGAAGGAGCGGCTCTGGAGGGCTGACAAGGAGCAGGCCTGAGCCACCACGGGCACTGAGCACGGGCTGCCCAGAACAGCCAGCAGCGGGGCCTCCGGGGAGGCTTCAGGCCCAGGAGCCCAGGAGGCTCTGACTGACGACCAGCCCAGCCTCTCAGTGGGGGCGGGGCAGGAGCTGGGCCACAGGACCACCCCTGAAGGGCTGGCCCCTTTCTCCTCAAGACTCACGCCCCGTGGGGCAGGCGCCTGAGGGGGAGATCAGAGACCTGTAGTCCATCTCTGAGCACAGTATTTGGACAATCAGGGCCTCCTCCCTGGAGGCCATCTCTGCCCCAGAGGCTGAGCCGACACCAGAGGTCCAGGGACACCTACTTAGTTCTTGGTATTTATTTTCTCCGCCTCCCACCCCCTCCCTCCAGATAACTTATACATTCCCAAGAAAGTTCAGTTCCGATGGGGGGTGTCTGAGGAAGGGTGGGCTGCGTTTCCCTTTTCCTTTTTTTGGTGGTTTCAAAACCATTTAGGGCCCACCCAGCCTTGAGCCGAGCAGTCCAGGGTGAACCAGCTGTGGGACGGTCACCCCAGAGGTGCCAGGCTGGGCTCTGGTGGCACGGCCTGTGGGAAAGCAGGCCACCAGGCGGAGAGGCCAGGCCTGGGGTTTGCCGCAGCAGTTTAGATTTTTTTTAAGTAAAAAAAAAAAAAAAAATTTTTTTTAAGCTCTAAAAATTGATGGTTTGGGTATTAAAAAGAAAAAACTAAAAAAAAAAACAAAGGACACTAAAGGCCAGTGAGTTGGGGTCTCAGGGTGGGACAGCAGTTCCCCTTGAGGAGAGCGGCAAGACACTGAATTGTGTTTCCTCCCCCCGGGGTGCAGGCTGCAGGATGTCTTCCGAATCTGCTGCGACCTTGGTCCAGGAGTCTGTAGTTCCTCTCCCCGCCTGGGGCGGGGATTGTTGTGTCTTGTTTTTGGTGTCTTGTTTTCTTTCTCCTCCATGTATCTTGGCAGGCTCTCATTTCTGTGACTGTTGGCCGAAGAGAATGTTCCGGAGCTTCCAAGAAGGGAGGGGACTCGGGTTGGCTAATCCCCGGATGAACGGTGCTCCATTCCCCCCGCCCCCAATCCCTGATCGCGGTGTTAAGGAGCCCAGAGGAGCCCCCTCACCCGGACTCTGTTTTCCCACCTCACGCTCACGAGTTTGACTAGTGCTACTACTGGCCTCAGCCGCTGACGTCAGTCCTGTCACCACCTGGTCCTTCACAGCGGACACTTGGAGGCGGGGCCACGGGTGAGGAGGTTGCCGCCGGGGAGGGCGGGCTATCCAGGTTCTGGTTCCAGTTTCTGTCCCAGGCGCCTGGCACGTGCAGCCCACTCAGCGCCTGGCGGCGGGAATCCAGCTCACTTTAGATCAGTCACCGGGGGTCCCCGCTTTAGAAGGGTCCCCACCTTAGATCGATCACTTGGACATTAAGGCACGTTTTAGCGTCTCGTCTTAATGATTATGTCCACTCGTCCATTTGTGTTTTCTGCGTCGTGTCATTGGATGTAATCCTCAGAAATAACGCACACTAGCCTCTGACAACCATGAAGCAATCTGTTACACGTGGGTCTGAACTTGTAGACTTGGTTCAAATATCAAATAAATCTATAACAGAAAGTAGCCTCTGGAGGTCTCCATGTCATGGGCGGACCCTTCCCTCATCTGTCTGAGGCCCGCTCAGCCCCGTGGACTGGTTTGTGGAGTGACCATTTATCGGGCACCTAGAAGATAATGAACTCTGCTCCTCTGCCTGCCCCGTGATACCGGAAGCTCCTCGGAGGCAGCTACCGGACACGAGCTGGACGCAGCCCCTGTTCCACATCCGGTGTGGGCCCCACCAGGATCCCACAGCCAGCACGTTCTCTGCTGGCTGAGGCCTAAGGTTCGGGCCCTCCCGAGCTTTGATGGGAGGGAGGGAAGGGTGCTGGAATGGGAGCCAGTAGTCTCGGGTCCTTTTCCCAGCTCAGTCATCCCCTTTGTCAAACTGGGCAAGCCCCTTTCCTCCCGTGCCCTCCACATCCCCAGCTGTGCAGTGGGCACTTCCACTCTGCTCCCATCCGTCCCTTGTAATTCCAACAGCCAGTCTCCAGGGCTCTGCAGAGGCAGGACTGAGAGTCACCGTGGGCAGGCCTGACCCAGCTTCTAGCCCCTTTGGGCTGGAGGTGCTGAAGGTGTTGGGGTCAAGGGCAGAGGCTGGGGGAGATGGGCAGAGTTGTCTTCGGATTCTAGCTCTGCCATTTATTTGATGTGGACCCTCGGTTTCCTCATTTATAAAATCAGGATTGTTCTGGGGCTTACTCAGCTTTGTGATAATTTTGCTGGTAGGTGGAGTTTTTAGCAGAGGGCCTGGCTCCTGGAAATGAATAAATGATCTATCTTCCTCCTGGCCCAGCAAGGCTTGTGCTGGGCCAGCGTGGGTCCTGGGGCAGGGGTCTTTTGGTGAAGAAAAAAGGTCGTTGTGGGGGGCTTCCCTGTTGGCGCAGTGGTTGAGAGTCCGCCTGCCGATGCAGGGGACGCGGGTTTGTGCCCCGGTCCGGGAAGATCCCACATGCCGCGGAGCGGCTGGGCCCGTGAGCCATGGCCGCCGAGCCTGTGTGTCCGGAGCCTGTGCTCCGCAACGGGAGAGGCCACAACAGTGAGAGGCCCGCATACCGCAAAAAAAAAAAAAAAGGCCATTGTGTCAGACCTTGGCCTTAACAATGAGTCCTTACCTGCTGCTTGGGCACCTCCTCTGGGACACACCAGAGTCTGTCCTTCCTCCCTACATGGGACTTTGACCCCCCAGGTGACCTCAGGAGTGAGTCAAGAGTCCCTCTCTCTTCTGCCTCTGTCGTGGGATTTTTGACTGGGAGGCCAAGCAGCTGGGCTGGGCAACCCCCTAGAACACCCTCCTTTATCTCGAGAGTAGAGGTCTTCCTCTCCTGTCTGGTCTGGTACCTCCCCACCAGTGCCCGCTGCCCTGCCTCAGGCTTGGGGTGGCCCAAGCACCGGATCTGGAGCTGGTTAGCTTTTGGAAAAAAACAGCAATGTGGAAACACCACCCACCCACTTCCCAAAGCCTGAGTGGAATGAATGAACAAGTCGTGGGAGGCCCAGCCGTCCCCCCGCCTCCCCCCAACTCAGGGCTCTTCACTCCATTTAAAACCACACTGGTGGCCTTTTCTCTGATGCTAACAGCAGTTTGGAAAACTTGGGGAAGTTCAAAAAGTAAAGTAAAAATACCCTCACATTCCACCGAGAACAGCTCCTGCTAACATACGGTGAACAGCCAGTGGGCACTTTCCAAGTGCCCAGGAGGTACTTCTGTTATCCCCAAAGCACAGATGGGGAAAGTAAGGCCCGGGTGTGGATGTAAGCCTTGGATGGGGGTTCCCCGAGGAGTTGCTAGCCCAGCACTACTGGACCCTCACTGTGTTCCTGGCACATGGCAGGTGTCTCTCTGGATCTGTTGGGAAGGGGCCAGGACAGCTGGGATCGCTCCCTGCCTTGAGTATTGGCTGTATTTCCCCAAAGGGTTCTGTCTTCCACCTGTCTTCCTCACTCGGCCTGTCCCCTGGGAACCTCTTCACCCTCCAGCCTCAGGAGCCTGCCGGGGCTCTCCCCTCCCCTGGCTCTCTGCTCTTGGGAAGCAGGGACCAAGCAGCTATACTCCCAGTGCGGTGGCGCAGAAAACACGACTTGACTTAGGGCCAAGGCTCCTGAGGGCTGAGCAGTGTCCCCACGCTCGCTCCTGAGACACTCTGTCCCTTCGCCATTCAGAAAGCATCATTTCAGGGAAGGCCAGTGGCGGCTGGGTTTCAGAAGCCGCAGCCAGAACGGCCCCGTCAGCTGCCGAGCAGGGCTGGTTGGAAGGGTGGGTGTTCTGACCGCGGCCTCCGCTGTGCCAGCCGGCCTCAGGCACCAGCATCTTGGGCCTGGGGGTGGGGAACAGGAACCATGGCTTCCCTCGCCCTCATTTTGAAAACCCAGGCCCCCGCTCTAGCCCCTTCCCCTTTCTAAGATCCCCCCTTATCTTCTCTCTTCCTCTGAGCTGCAGACAGATCTGTAATCCCTTCAGGCCCTAGAGAGTCCCAGGGGATCGGAGCTTGGGGGGCAGGGGCGGGGGCCCAGGCAATCCTCTGAAGCCCTCTTCCACCTTTGGAATGCAGAGCTCAGAGTCTGATGTGTGTGCCCCCAGACCCACCTTGCATCCCATCCCACCCAGATGCTGCTGCTGGTGGCCTGGGCACTTTCTAACCCTGCCTCGACCCAGGGGCAGATATGGGTTGGAGGTTACAATTAGTTGTGGCACCTGGGCAGGGACTCGGGTGTCCTCCTGCCTGCCCAGACACTCCTAGGACACAACTTCTGGGCACCTCGGAAACAGCCAGCCGGGAGTGGTTTCTGCAAAGAAACTGCAAGGAGGCAGTTAAAGATCTTGTAGGAGATCAGAAATGGCTAATCCTGGATTAGCTGGGGGGATGGACCCAGGGTGTGGGGCAGAGACAAGGGCCCCACCCAAGGACAGAAGTGAGAGGGGGTGGGGTGGGTGTGTTGGGGGCTGGGAATGGGTTTTCTCTGGATGGGGGGCGGGGAGGAGCTGAAGGCCAGGATTCGGTTTTCTCTGGGCAGGGAAGGGTTAAATCCTCCTGGGCCTCTCAGGCTCTGGCCACTCTCCCCTCCTGACCTTTCTCCTCTCCAGCCTCAGGCACAGCCGCAGAGCCACCCGTGCGCCCTGCCTCGTCCTCATGGCCTACCTGAGCCCCTCACAGCTCCAGAAGGTAGGGCCCTGCTGGGTGGGTACCCCGAGGGTCAGGTAAATGTGGGGGGCCCCTCCGGACTTGGAGTAGTCCCGGGGAACTCGACCCACCCCCTTACGTTTTTCAGAAGAGGAAACTGAATCCCAGAGTGGTCGGTTCACAGCCATGACCCCTAACTTCTGCACACACAGCCAGGGGCCATTCAGGCCAACGCACCGCGGTTGGGGTGGGAATGTTTGCGTGAAGAAACCAGAAGAAAACACAGGATCCTGTGAACTGGGGGCGGGGGCGGGGGCGGGGGTCTGGGAAGAGGCGGGGCCGACGAGGGGCGGATCCACCCGCCCCACCCTACCCACAACCCACCTCTAGCGCGGGGCGGGTGGCCGGGCAACCACCCGGTGGGCGCGTTCAGACCCGAAAAGGCTAACCCATGGGAATCACAGCGACGGAGACTTTTAAAAAACATGACTCTTGTTGTTTGTTCCTGATGGCAAGAGGAAAATGCAAAAAAATACAGGAAAGCTCAAAAAAGAAAATTTAAACCCACCTATGGATTCCTATGCTGAGACAATATTTTGGCATACAGCCCTTGAATCTCTAAAAGTTTCAGGGGACTTCCCTGGCGGTCCAGTGGTTAGGACTCCGCGCTTCCACTGCAGAGGGCACGGGTTCAATCCCTGGTTGGGGAACTTAGATTCGACAAGCTGCGCTGGGGGGCCAAATAAATAAAATAAAAGGTCCATCACAATACACAAAAGCTGTCGCATATTGCTTGCTTGCTGTATGTTTCATAAAGGAGAAACTACTGTGCTCCCCATCTGATAGCCTGAGAGTCAGAGAGGGGAAAGCACTTGCCCAGGTTCTCACAAATTAAGATACTGATTTGTAGTTGGCTTTTTTTTTTTTTAAACTCACAATATGTGTGGAACACATTCCCATGCCAATAAATATTTTTCTATCAGCTGTTTTGTATTTCAGGTAGATAAACCATACTTTGTGCGATAAGTTCACCTGTGTGCTGGTTTGTTTGATATCCATCTCCTTCCCTAGACTAAGTTCTGAGAGGCAAGCATCATGGCTGGCTTGCTTATGACTGAATCTCCAGCTCCTAAAACCATGTCTGGTGCACGGTAGATGCTCAGCCAATATTAGCTGAATAAATGAATGAGGTTGTATTCCCTGGAAGGTTAGGGCGGGGACACCTCCCCTTCCACTTCCCCTTCCTTCATTCAAGCAGCCAACACTGATTGCTCTTCACTGGGCGCTGGACACCATCGCCAGGGAGGGGGGCAGAGCAATGAACAGGATGCTTTGTCCTGCCTCCACACGGCTTATGGTTTGGGGTAGGGTCAAATCAGTTCTCATCAAGAGCGTTTGAGGGCAGGGAGAAAGAAGCCTGAGTCTGCTTCCTGCCTGCAGTTTCGGGAGGATGGATTCCTGGTGCTGGAAGGATTCTGGTCTGCCGACGAGTGTGTGGCCATGCAACGGAGGATTGGCGAGATACTGGCTGAGATGGATGTCCCTCTCCACTGTCGCACGGAATTTTCCACCCAGGAGGAGGAGCAGCTGAGAGCCCAGGTAGGTGCCTGGAGCAGGTAAGAATGAGATTTGGTCTTTGATGGGTGGCTCAGTCCCCAGCCAGCGCAGCAGCCTGGAAAGGTTAGGACCCCAAGGCCCATGGGCTCATGCTGGTAACGAATCAGGCCCCAAGCTTACTGTGGGCCGGGCTCCAGGCTAAGTGTCTTATATGCGTATTTCCTTCACTCCCTACTACGAATTTATGAGGTCAGCATTATTGCCCCCATTACACAGGTGGGGTAAATGAGGCTCAGCTCACTTGCCCCAAACTACACAATTAGTAACTGATAGGGTCAGAATTTGAACCCAGATCTGCCTGATACCAAGTACATGCTGTCACTGCCCTGCTGTACTTTCTTAGAAGTTTTCCTGCCACAAAGGACCTCTTTGTGGCCAGCAAGCTGGCATGAGCCAAGCGATTCTGATGGGCCCACCTGGGTAAGTCATCCCCCAATGAGACAAGGAACTGCTTGTTTCCCCCAGTGACCTACTAGGACTCAGTACAGCTTGAGATGGGTAAGTTGAGGCCCAGGGGTTCTCCCACACAGTTCTCTTAACCCTTCATAGGCTGAATTTATGAGCCTGCCTGCGGCTGGGCCCCCAAGCCAAAGCTGTGGTCCAGGCTCAGTAATGGGGCTCACGCTTACTCATGGCAAGGAGCTTCTGCCATCTGGTGGGCATAAAGGGAATTACAATGACTAGAAGGCTTGCAACCCAGAGAACGGGGACTTCAGAAAGAAAAAGGATGACACTTTCCTCCAAACAGTCGGTTTCATTTGGCTGCACTGGTATTCAGTAAACCCTCAATATTCACTACTGATACTGTGAAAGACTTTGAAATGGGTTTTTAAATAATTAATTAATTTTTGGCTGCGTTGGGTCTTCGTTGCAGCGCGCAGGCTTTCTCTAGTTGCGGTGAGCAGGGACTACTCTTCGTTGAGGTGCACAGGCTTCTCATTGCGGTGGCTTCTCTTGTTGCGGAGCATGGGCTCTAGGCACGCGGGCTTCAGTAGTTGTGGCTCGCGGGCTTAGTTGCTCCGCGGCATTTGGGATCTTCCTGGTCCAGGGCTCGAACCCGTGTCCCCTGCATTGGCAGGCAGATTCTTAACCACTGAACCACCAGGGAAATCCCTAAAAATGAAAAAAATATTGGCGGTGTCCTGTCTAGTAGGGCTCCGATCCAGCTTACCAGCACCTTTCATTGTTTTTGAGTTATTATACAACTCTGTAAGTTATATAGAACTGATAATAACTCACATGATACTCGTCCATAGAAATGGGTATGAACTGGGCCCGGCAGGATGCAGTTATTGCCCTTGTGGATAGATTCAGTTTTGCATTGATATGTAAATTCATTTCAGCGTTTCTTATTGCCTATATTTGTGTGTTTCTCGGAATTCTCCTTTCAACATGTTTCTGGTTCCCTTGTGAATTACTGAGTTAAGTAAAAATCTTTGACACGCGTGTAGCGTCACCGTCTTTATTATTATTATCAGTTATGCTTCCCAGACTTGTTTCCCTGCTAGTGCAGAGGAGTTAAGAATGTTGAATAAAAACTTTTAGTTTTCAGTGGGAAGGGTGTGGAAAGGGCCAGACAGGTCACTGAGTTGAGCCACGCAAGGCACTGTGACAGCAGATGTGTGCAGTTGAGGGAGTGCTGGGGCTGTGCCATATGGGAACCCAGGTAGGGTCATCGGTGACACTCAAACTGTACTTACGTCACCATGAAGGAAGATAATATATGGTGATCGTAGGTGGCTAAAGCCACAAGGAAAGCATGGGGCATCTCCCTGGAGCATCATTTTCTTCTTTTTTTTTAATTAAATATTTATTTACTTATTTATTTATTTATGTGTTTGGCTGCATCGGGTCTTAGTTGTGGCACTCAAGCTCTAGAGCATGCGGGCTTAGTTGCCCTGCAGCATGTGGGATCTTAGTTCCCCAACCAGGGATCGAGCCCGCGTCCCCTGCACTGGAAGGTGGATTCTCTCAACCACTGGACCACCAGGGAAGTCCCTGGAGCATCACTTTCATGTGCTGCTAAGAAATTTAAAACATGATATTAAAATTAACAAGAAGGGAGTTCCCTGGTGGCCTAGTGGTTAGGATTCGGCACTGTCATCGCTGCGGCCCGGGTTTGATCCCTGGTCGGGGAACTGAGATCCCAGAAGCCACAGGGTGTGGTCAAAAAAAAAAAAAAATCAATAAAATTAACAAGGAGAGGTTATTAAGATAAAAGAACAGGATTAGTAATAGCTTATGTTTATTGAGCATTTAGCCATGTCCTTGCTGGGTGTTTTCTATTTAGCAGCAGTAGTAATAATAATAATAAAGGGAGATATTCACATGACACCACATTCCAAGGACTGTTCTTATATGCCTTATATATACTGATTCATAATCCCTACAACACCCTATGAGATAGGTGCCATTAATAGCCTCTATATTTTATGAGGAAACTAAGCCTGGAGAGGTTCAGTAATGTGGTTGTGATCACAGTCAGTTAGTGGCAGAGCTGGGATTTGAACCCAAGTATTCTAGCTCCAGGGTCTGTGTTCTCAACTTCTATAAGATTCAACCTCTATCTGAACCTGAAGCCTCCAACAGTCCAGGGAGGTCAGTTCTATTATTATTCCCCTTTTACAGATGAGGAAACTGAGGCTTTGAGAGGTAAAACAAGTGGCCCAAGGCTCCCTGGGAACCAGGCGTGTTTGATCTAGTACCTGTGTTTCATGCCATTATGGAGTATGAGTCATGTGATTTATTTAGAGGTTTCTAAGAAATTCCATGCTTGTAGCTTCCGGCTGTGCTTCCAGGTCCTTGGGGTTCCTCAGAGGCGTCTGCAGCTCTGTGGGGTGGGAAGCATCTGAATCCTCTTCCTTCTCTGCCAGGCCCACCTGGGACCCCCTGATGCTCTCTCAGCCCCTCTGTTGTCCCCTCTCCACAGGGCAGCACAGACTATTTCTTGAGCAGCGGCGACAAGATTCGGTTCTTCTTTGAGAAAGGCGTCTTTGATGAGAAAGGTTTGGAACTGGGGCCCTAGAGGCGGGGGTGGCTGGACTCCAGTCCTTCCAGCTTGACCTGTCCCTTGTGCCACAGGAAATTTCCTGGTCCCTCCGGAGAAATCCATCAACAAAATTGGCCATGGTAAGCAGGGGCTGGAGAGAAACTGAGGTCTGAAGAGTTTGGGGGCCATCCCCCAAAGCACACGTTAAGGTAGTAGCCCAACAAATGGCATTTCTGGGTGCAGGGTCCTTCTTGGGCCCTGCTCTCCTGCATCTTACGAGGCTAATCACATGACACTGCCACTGCATCCCTGGGAAGAGGGGTCCATTTGAGCCCCCCCCCCGTGCAGATGGGTGTGTGCAGGCTCCTCAACTCTCTCCTGCCGGGCCTGCGTATGATTCAGGCCCCAGGTATGTGGGGATTCTGGGTCCCATTGCTCCCTGAAGGCTTCTTAAGGAACACCAAACATGTTGACAAGGTCCCTGTTCCAAGACCCCTAAACCAAGCTAGGAAACCCTCTTTTTTTTCTTTTTTTTCAGGATCGTGCATTATAGTTATTTTGTAGGGAGTTCCCTGGCGGTCCAATGGTTAAGACTCCGTGCTCTCACTGCCGAGGGCCTGAGTTCGATCCCTGGTCAGGAAGCTAAAATCCCACAAGGCGCGTGATGTGGCAAGAAAAACAAAAACAAAAACAACCCTTATAATTTATCTTGTAGACTGATTTTTAAACATGAAGTTATATCATGGTAGCTTTGCTTTTTTTTACAAAGTTATATCATGGTAGCTTTGCTTTTTTTTACAAATTGTGGTAAAATACATATAATAGAAAATTTACCATCGTAACCATTTTGAAGTATACAATTCAGTGGCATTAAATACGTTCAACCCTCACTTTTTGTAATAACAACAGTAGTGAATAATGAGAAGAGTGACTGTTCTGTACCTGGCCCTGGGCTGTGCTCGCACACGCATTAGCCCATGGAGTCCTATGGCAGCCCAGGAGGCAGGGCTGATCCCATTGTACACAGGAGGAAACTAAGGCTTAAAGGAGAGAAATCGGTGCTCAGAGTCCGACAGAGCAAGCGGCAGTACCAAAACTGCTACCAAGTGATGGGTCCCTTGGAGTCCTTGGTCCTCTGGAGGGCGGCCAGTCAGGGCTAGAAGGTCAAGAATAAGGTCATAGGTCAGGTGAAGGCATCTGTGGGGCCCATTTCTCAGTTATAAGCAAGCAGAAAGCTTAATGCACAGAAAATAGGTGAGAATATCAAAGCGAGGCCTGACCCTGGGTGCCCAGGCCTAGGCGTGGGAGGGACGCATGGGGACTGGGGACTGGCTCTTCAGCCCACCTCTGTCCCGCAGCTCTGCACGCCCATGACCCTGTCTTCAGGTGTGTCACACACTCCCCCAAGGTGCAGGTGAGCAGAGGTGTCGGTGAGGGTGGGCCGGTGGGCCATATGTGAGTGTGGGAGGGCTGGCCATGTGACCTCTGCCCCCTTCCAGGCTTTGGCCAGAAGTCTGGGCCTCCGGATGCCTGTGGTGGTGCAGAGCATGTATATCTTTAAGGTGAGCTCCCCGTCCTCCCCAGGCCTCCATTTACCCTCTGTAAAATGGGCACAGTGCTCATACCAAGCCCTTCCTTACAAGGGCCGCAAGCTGCCTCCCTGAGGAAGTATTATTAAGTTGGCGGGAGAACGTGAAAACCGGGTCTCCTCTGGTTAGAGTGTCTGGCACTTAGTTGGGGCTCAGTTAGGGTGCCGTGGAAGGAAAGGGGATCCGGGGCTGCCTCCTCCCTTTGTTGGCTATTGAAATGCTCTGCTCCCAGCTTTCAAGGCCCAGCCCAGTGCCACCTCCTCCAGAAAGCCTTCCAATGCCCTTGGGAAGAGAGGACACATCTCTGATCCTGGAGCCCAGAGGCTTAATCGCTGGCCTGGGCCCCAGCCTCTCCCACTGCCCCTCACTTCTGCCTTGTGTTCTCGTTAGGGACGTGTGTGCTCAGACTGGGAGCTCCGTGCCAGACAGGGTGGCTTTTCTCTTTGCAGCCCTCCTGGGCCTGGCACATAGTAGGTGCTCGATAGCTGGGTGCTGACGTGGAAGCCTTGCTGATAAACACCTGTGGCGGGGGGAAGAGCATCCTACTCGGAGGACTCAGGGCAGCCCCTGCCCCTCCCCGCTCTCCCTGGCCTCACCCGGCCCCTCCTCTCTCCTGCAGCAACCTCACTTGGGCGGCGAAGGTGAGCCAAGAGCAGGCTGGGGGGCCAGCAAAGGCCCCGGCGGGAGATCTGGGACTTTAGTGGTTGTCAGGTCTCCAGAGGGAGGGAAGGCGCCTGCCAAGACGTCCGTAGACAAGAGCCTGGGCCAGCGGAGGAGAAGCCATCTTCTGCTGCTTCCTGAAAGAGTGGATGCGGGGGGTGGGGGTGGGGGGTGGGAGGGTGGAGGGGGGTGTCCTGGAGCCCTTGACCCAGTGGTTCCCAAACCTGGCAGCGACTCCTTGCTGGTTAAAAACACAGATTCCTGGGCCCCATTCCCTGAGATCTTGAGTCAGGAGGGTGGCAAGGTCCTGGGAATCTGTATTTTACCAAGTTCCCTGCAGGACTGATTCAGCATAGAAACTGCTGATCTGACTACAAAGCCCCTGGATACCCAGATACCCTTTCCAGCCTCCCTCATGGGTGATGATCCACTTCTCTCAAATACCTCCAGTGACAGAGGGCTCACCACCCGTACAGGCAGCTCTTCCTTTCCTGACATGAGCTCAAGTCATTCCCCTTGTGAGGCCCCTTCCTCCCCACCATCCAGCCTGAGGACAGTCTCCTGAAGGGATGGCCATCCTCTCCCTGAGGCTTCTCTGCTCAGTCCAGCACCCCCAGCTCCTTCAGCCATTACTCCTCCAAATGTTTTGGGGCCCCCACCATTAGGACACCTTCATCTGGACACTGTCTGGATTGTCAAAGTCTGACTTAAACTTTGGTGCTTAGAAAGCACACAGTTCCCCAGGAAGGGATGAGGCGAGACTAGCACCCTCTTGTTGTTACAGACTAAGGTCCTCTGTTCAGCGGTTCTCCATCCTGCCTGGGCCCCAGCATCACGCAGGGGATGTTTACAATGTGGATGCTGGGTCCGTTTCCTGCTTCACACCCAACTTCCAAGTCTTAGACCACTGGTGGCTTACACTGGACCACCTGGTGGCTGGAGGTGCTCTCGCTGGTTAAGGACGGCAGCTTGAGTTACCTGGCTGGAATTAAACGATAGCAGCTGCTTTTCAGGCAGCGATTACGTCAGGCCCTGTACTAAGCACTCTTCCTACGTTGTCTCAGAATCCTCCAGCAACCTCGTGAGGTTAGGTTATCGTTGGGGCTGCTTTATGGTTTAGGAAATTGAAGCTTGAGAGGTGAAATCTCTTGCCCAGAGTCTCCGGGCCAGGAAGCGGTGAGATTCTAACTACTCATGGGAAGGCTGGGCCTGGAGGGCCCTGGGAGGACCACGGAGTGAGTAGAAACGAGGCCAAGGTGGGGTGAGGCCAGGCGCCTCATGCCCAGGCGGGCCTGCTGCAGTCTCCTCTCACCAGGACGCCTCCTTCCTGTATACGGAGCCTCTGGGCCGGGTGCTGGGCGTGTGGATTGCTCTGGAAGATGCCACGCTGGAGAATGGCTGCCTCTGGTTCATCCCTGGCTCCCACACAGGTGAGGCCACCTGCCTCTCCCTGCCCACTCGTCCCCACCCCCCACAGGGGAGGGACCCCGAATAAAGAGAGGCTAAAGTCCCCACCTTGGCCCGCAGGTGGAGTGTCGAGAAGGATGGTCCGGGCCCCTGCTGGCTCGGCGCCTGGCACCAGCTTCCTTGGGACCGAGCCAGCCCGGGATAACAGCCTCTTTGTGCCCACACCGGTGCAGAGAGGTAGGGGGTGTGCAGAGGGGCCCGGAGGCCATGCCTGGGGGTCTGTGCTTGCTCTGACCAGCCAGCTCACCTGAGGGCTGGCAAGTCACCGCATGAGGGAAGGTAGGGCTGGGTGGGCACTGGGAGGTCTGAAAGGTGTGTGGTTGACAGCAGGGTCTCCCAGATCAGGCTGGAATCCAGACCCTGCTACTTCCCAGCTGTCTCTGTGAGCAAATGACTGAACCTCTCTGAGCCTCAGTTTCCCCAAACATAAAGTAGGGAAGCCAGTGAGATGTCATATGTAAGATGGTGCACCACAAGTGCTCACAAATCCTGGCTGTCAGCACACCCTTCCTTTTAGAAAAGGGAAACTGAGCCCCAACTCTGCATTCCCGGCTGAGGCCCCAGCTGGCTGGCATGGGACAGAGAGCTTCTGTCTGGTTCTGCAAATGCCATGGAGGTGGATGCCCTTGCTGAGGCTTGCCAAGGGCACGGGCCACAGCGGAAGGGACTTGACCCCAGGGAAACCCATGTCCAACAGCACAGCCTCCGATGCTGGGGCAGACTCCAGGCCCCTGAGCGTCCGGGGATGGGAATGGGGATGAATAGCCCACGACACCGCTTAAGGGAGGGGGTGCCCACCATGTCCCTTCCTGCCTCGAGTGCGCTTTTGACTCGCTGTGTCCCTGCCAGGGGCCCTCATCCTAATCCACGGAGAAGTGGTGCACAAAAGTGAGCAGAATTTCTCCGACTGCTCACGCTAGGCCTATACTTTCCACCTCATGGAGGCTGCTGGCACGGTCTGGAGCCCAGATAACTGGTAGGTGGCAGGGTGTGTGTGGGCCCCAGACAGCTCCCGAAGAGGTCCTGGAGGCTGGGAGCAGTGCTACTAGCACCTCGAGGTCCTCTCCCCATCCTCTGCAGGCTCCAGCCGACAGCTGAGCTGCCCTTTCCCCCACTGTACACCTAAAGGCCCTCTGAGGGCAGGGACGCCACCCCCTCTCGGGAGAAGCTGTGGGCCACCAACGCCAGCGCCTCAACCCACCGCCCAGCTGCAACGGGGAATTCGCATCTCACCTCCAGGGCTTTCCTTCTGCTGGTGTCTGTGCAGACAGGCAGGCAGGAGCAGAAGTCTGGGCTGGGTGCCTTCCCCGAGATCTGTCTCTGTCTGTCCCGACCCCAACACAACCTCCCCCTAGAGGCAGCCTCACGGCCATGAAAGGGTTCTGGCTGCTTCTCTGCCGGCTTCTCACTCGTAGTCTCCCCTCTCACATGGAACTCTTGGTCATTACGGTGGGAGACACTGAATAAAAAAGACTTCCAAATGCAGCATCTTGATCCTTCTTTCCCAAGCAGCCTTCCTCTCAAGATGGGAACCCTGCTGAAAATCATCGCAGGTAGCCCAGCCCTGCCCGGTGAGGTATGCACGGTGTTAATAACAGTAAGTGACATTTAGTGGGCATTCATGGTGCCAAGAGCTTTCTGTGCTTTATCACTGGATCCTCACCCCTTTCAGGTAGGTGCTGTTTACAGATGAGGGAGCTGACACATGGGAAGGTTGAGAGACCTGCCCAAGTCCCACAGCTGTTCAGGCGTTTGGCGAGGTCAGCCGGATCCGGAGCCTGTGCTTCTAACCTCTATGCTCCCAGTTCTCCTTTCCTGGGGAGGGAAAAAACCAGAGCCTGGAATCTAGTCTGAGATTCTGGTCCTGGCTCTGTGACCAACTCGATTTCCGGCCTCAGGCCAGGCCCTTCTCTCTGGGCCCATTTGGCCACCTGCACCATCATGGGGCCGGACGAGGGCCTCCACAGGTCACTCCTGTTTGGACATGCTTGGCAGGCACCCAGAGCTGCAGGAACAACTACCAAATCTGAAACCTGCCTGGCGGGGGTCTGCTCAGAGGTTGCAAACTGGGGGCCACCAGCCGATTTCACAATGCAGAATTGTTTTGTCTGGGCCTCGGCATTTTAAAACAAACGAACAAAAAACCCACAACATTTTAAAATTGGGAGATTTCACGTAACAATTCAGGTTTCCAAGCTTCTTTGAATGAGCAGGTCAACAGCCCGGGGGCCTGTGGTCTAGCCTACATACCACTGGCTGGAGCTGCCTTCTTACAGGCACACGTGCTCTCCACTTCCCTTCCCTGTCCTCCTTCATTGCATTACCTGCCTGGCCTCAGCGGCCTTATGATTTTATGACCTTGACTTCCAACCCCCACTCTGTATGGGAACAAACCACCCAGGGAGTCAGTGGGGCAAAGCCAGCACTCATATACACTACACCCTAACATGGTGTTGCCTCCTTCAGCGAGCAGTCGCGGGGAGCCTGAGCCAAGGGAAGGGTTTGTTAAGGCTCCTTTGAGCCCGAAACCAATGTCGTAATACTCTCCGAGGGAAAGGGCTTGGCAGTGACGCTCAGGCAGAAGCAAGCTCCCAGAGCTGGGCTCCTGGCTTCCGGCCTTGGTGGGCCCAAGTTCTCACCTCTTCCTGCCTAGGCCCCTCCCTGTCAGGCTGGTGGCAAGTGGGGAGAACCCGGTCCAGCCTTGAGAAACCTGCTGTGCTATCTTCTCACTGATGGGAAACGTTCATCCATTCAGCGAAGGTCTGCCGAGTTCCTGCTATGTGCCAGGCTGTGCTGGCACTGGGGGATGCGGTGGGGAACCAGGGAGAGCTGGACTCTGCCCTCCCAGAGAGCAAGGCTGAAGCGTGCACTGCCCCCTCCCCCCGCCCCGGAAGAGCGATCCTGAACTCTCAGTAAACTTCACCACACCTTGCCTCTAATTTCTCGCCAAGAGAAGAGACCAACACAGGTGTGGACGTGACTGGAGGGTGAGAGGTCTCAGGAGGGACCCCCTGACAAGGACCCTGTGCTGTCCAGCCTGTCCTTCATCAGCACCACTCGGCCAGGCAGCAGAGGCCTTGAGGCAGGGTGGGGTTGGCTGAAACAGGTAGGCGGCCCAGGACGGATCCTCTTCCTCCAGCCCTTCCAGGGATGTAACAAACAGATCCCATCTCTCCCCTTCAGCTCTTCCTAGCCCAAATGGGAGAAACCACATGCACTTGGCTATTTTCCTCTCGTAGTCTCCTCTGAATGAAGCCAGGGGAGTAGGGTCACTCTGGTCTCCAAGTACAACCCATATAACCCTTTGGTTTGCCTGGCTTTTTGCTGAGATGAGGACTGGCCTTGGGTAACAATGACACTTTTCCTCACTTACGTGACACTTCCGCACTTAAGTGCAGGCTCTGGGCTGGTCACCTCACACACGTCACTTCGCCAGAACCTCACGACACCCCGTGAGGTGCAGGCTCTTATTATTCCCATCTTGCAGACGTGAGAATTGAGGCCCAGGGTGATTAAGCAACTCACACAGTTAAGAAGTGGTTCAGCCAAGGATTCTGACCAGATGAGTCTGACACCAGAACCTGAAGTGTTAACCACTCTGCCCTACGGCCTCCAGTGTCCACTCCGGCCCCCCCGAGGACTGCAAGGTGAGGGGGGGCCCTACGGCGCACTCAAGCTCTTTGAGCTGTTGCACTATCGGTTAAGCCTTTTTGCTTTTTAAAATATCAGGAAAACTAAACCCAGGAGTGCTTTGATTTTTATTTTAAATCTCAATCAACTGAAAAATTAAATCTGCTTCTCCCCTCCTGGCTCTTCAAGCCCAAGTGGCTGGCTGCCGTGGGGACCATTTGTCTTCCCCATGTCCCTGTTTCCTTCATGGCTGCTGCACAGCACCTAGGCCATCAGCAATATCAGGAGGTAGAGAGGCAAAAGGAGATTGTCTATCTGCGTAGTGTATGCTTCTAGGAGAGACACGGTGCTGATGGACCCCAAAATCCAAGCATAACTGTAGTTTAAGTCCACTCCACTGTCGAAGATTAAGATCAGAGCTACAGAAATGATCTGGGCAAATATAGATGTCATGGTCCCCTCAAAAGTCTTTTTAGTTCCAGGCCAGCGGATCTCCCCCATGGTGCTGCCGAATATGGAGGCCACAGTGTCGCCCACACCGACGGCCAGGACTCCTGCATAGGGGACTAGGGCCCTGGCTCCCCCTAGGCTACCCTTCTGTGTGCAGGGTCTGGGGACTAACCAAATGGGAAGAGACATGCCTAGGAGCAGGTAGATGTGGGTCAGGATGAGCGGTCCACTGTCTCGTTCGTCCAGGAAGAGGGACAGGAGGCTTCGCAGAGTGTGGCCCAGGGGCTTGATGCGGAAGTAGCGCACATACTCTAGGAAGATGAAGACCGCCAGACATACGGTGGCGGCCACGTAGAGCAGCGGCCGGTCCAAGATGATACCTGGGATGTAGGTGGCTACCACAATGAGGTGGAAATACTTCCGAGCAATGGTGGGGGCCTGGTGCTTCTTGGACTCGGAAGATGACCGCTTGGCATTCTGGTACAGCACCACCAGGCAGGCTAAGGTGGCCAGCAGAGACCAGTAGGCTAGGAGGTAGACTCGGGTCTCTGTCTGGAAGAGGAATTGAAAAAGCCACAGCAGGGGGTTCCTGCGGATGAGCCGGTGCAGCCAGGGCAGGACCACGCCGAGGCCCAGTACACAGGTCATGAGGTGGAAGAAGATAGAAGAGGCCCAGGTGCCTGAGTCCATGAAAACAAAGAGGGTGCTGAAGAAGATGCCCATGAGCACCATCCCTACCACCACTACCAGCAGGAAGAAGTCCAAGGGGTCCCCCTGGCTTTCCACCACAGTCAGAGAGCGCTTGATGAGCTGGTTGAGCACGAAGCTGATGCCACCCAGTACCAGCAGAGCCTCTCCAGGGGTGAAGCAGCGGGGCAGCAGATACAGCAGGATCATGTTGAGGTAGACAAAGATCAACAGGACCTCCAGGACCTCGATCACCTCGCCTACACTCAGAGAGTGCTTCAGGATATAAATGATGACACCTCCAGCCAAGCCCGAGATGACACAGGTGTTGGTGGGCACTGGGCGAGTGATGCCCAGTGCCAGTACCGATGAGAAGAGGGCCACTGCCATGCCAGTGGCCGCCACCACAATTCCAAACCGCTCGAAGTATGGGTTCCCCGCGGCCTGGCAGCGCTCCTTCATAACCAGCCCGAGCAAAGGCATGACCACCGAGGCGGGCAGTAGGCCACTGTTTGCGGACATTCGAAACTGGAAGACAGCGCTTCCCTGCTGTAGCAGCCGGTCCCACTTGTATTGGACGTAGAAGGCCTGCACCGCGAGGGCCACGGCGCACCACGAGTATCGATCCCACACGGCTGCGTGGATGCTCAGCACCACTACGAACACCACTGCCGCCTCTGCCAGCACCGAACCGCTCAGCGGAGCCCCAGGCCCAGGGGCCGGGGAAGCGCACTCTCGGGTCATGTCTTTAGACCTGAGACTCCGGGTAAACTGGGGTGACCAGGAACGCCCTGGACTCTGGGCCCTTTAATCCCCGCCAGGCAGAGAGCGGTAGCTTCGCCCAGCCAGCACCTTCTCAATCCGTTCTCCAGCTGCGAGAAGGGAAGCTCTACTGTAGGCCACTCTCTGACGCCTGGGAGCTGGCGTCGGGCTACCCTCCACCGCCTCACACCTATGGCGTAGACGTCGACCCTCGGCCGCCTCCCTCACAGCCTCGGCCGCCCTAGCCCGGAGTTCCTCACCTCTCTGGGAATCGCCATGTTGGCCCCGCCCCGGCGTCACGTGACGAAAAGCCCCGTCCACGCCCTGAAGGCGAGTGATCACGTGGGCGTGGCGTCTGGGGGCGGGGTTGGAGCGCGCGCGCGCGCGAAGATGGCGGCGGCCGCCGGCGATCCGTGTGTGAGGTGCGGAGCGGGCCGAGTCGGCGGGTGTGGCTGTGAGGCGCGGGGTCGAAGCCGAGCGGAAGCGGGGCGGAAATTGGGGGCTAGATGTGGCAGCAGTGGCTGGGCGAAGGCCGGCTAGATGGACGGGCTCCGGGACGGGAGGCGGTTACAGCCAAACGGTCCCCGCGCGCGGGGGTCTGAGGTGACTTCTCCAAGAGGGGGGCCGGTGCCTCACCACTTCCCTGGACTCCGGCCTCCTGTCTCCCTACCCGGTCCCTTTCCCTTCCTCCCCTCTCCCCTCGGCGAGTCCCTCGGCGCCCCCCTCCCCCCCACCTCGCTTCCTGTACGGCGTGACGCTCCCTCGAGGCGAGACTCGGCGCTTCGCGGTCGCCCGGGGGAGCCCCTACCCGGGCCCCGCTGCAGCCTCCTGTGCCCGGCCCGGCGGCGCTCCCCAGGTTACCCCCGTGCTCTCGTTGGGAGGTCTGTTTCGGACGTCGCCGAGCCACCTCCTGGCAGTTTCAGCCCTCTTTCGTCGCTCAGCCTTTCATTCATCCCATCCGTCTAGTCGTTTTCTCATGCATCGATTCCGTCAGCGGACATCCCAGGCGCTGTACTGGGTTTTGGGGACGGGAAGAGAAAATATTAAAAAAGAAAGAGACAGTTCTTGCTAGCGTACAGGCGCACTAGCGCCAGACACTGGCGACGCGCTTTCTTTTATCCGCGTTATCTTCTTGAACTCCCACAACTCCGGGAGGCACCCTGTAATTTACAGATGACTCACAAATCCAGCTCCGAACGGGCTGCGTGTCCGACTCCGAAGCTTTAACCGGATCGCCACACTTCCATCTCGCACTTAGCAGCCTGAAGTGTTTTTCCTTTCCAGCCTCCCGCCTAACCGTCCCTGTCACTTCTTGCTCCCTGTGCCAGCAGTGGTTCCCCACTTTTTTGTCTTGTTCACTGCTGTAGCCTCAACACCCAGAAGAGCATGTAACAGGCTCTCGGTAAATGTTTATTCCGTTTGCCATTTCCTTCATCTCTCCGCTCTAGTGAGGTTTTCTTCTTTGGAATTTCCATGGAACTATCCGAACCTTGTGAGGACCGTTTTTGCTTTTTCTTCCTCTGCTGTTTCGTGTCAGCTCTTCTGTCGGGCAGCATTGTGGTCGCTGTGCTCTCCCTTTTCTTAGGCTTATCTTACAGCCATTGTGGAGCTTGGGTAAAGTTTAGCTCCTGCAGGGCAAGGCGCGTTCTTAATGAAAGAGGACAAGGAAAGGAAAGCTGTTAGTTTGCCTGAAAGATGCTCTCTGCATCCTGGAGAACCTACCAAACTCATACCTGAAGGTGGAAGAAATGACACTAGGATTTCTAGGCACTGCTTTGCTCATAGCTTGTTTTAGGAGCGATCTTTTTTTCTTTTCTTTTTTTTCCCCTTTCCTTTCTATTTGTGTTGGAAGGCATGCTATAATGATTGGGATTATACTGAACAGCAGCCTTCTGTTTGAAATGCCTAGAGGTCTGAACTAAGAAGAAACTTAAATTCTATTCCTGGTGCCTGCTGATTTGCAGATGACCACAGACAGGCCACCTTACCATATGAGTCTGTTTCTCCAAATGAGAATCGTTTTCAGAGCAGTATTGAGGTGGCTGTGAAGCATGTATGTTAATATGAGTTGGCACTAGTCAAAAATGCAATAATACTCTCAAATCACTCAGGGTTTTGGGAGGATCACTGAGGGTTTGACGGGAAGTCAGTATGAATTTTGGCATTTTGGCGTATCTGTTGTGTTCTTCAGTTAATGTGTGCTTAAAAAACAAACAGGGCTTCTCTGGTGGCGCAGTGGTTGAGAGTCCGCCTGCCAATGCAGGGGACACGGGTTCGTGTCCCGGTCCGGGAAGATCCCACATGCCGCGGAGCGGCTGGGCCCGTGAGCCATGGCCGCTGAGCCTGCGCGTCTGGAGCCTGTGCTCCGCAACGGGAGAGGCCAACAGCAGTGAGAGGCCCGCGTTCCGCAAAACAAACAAACAAAAACCCCGTGGTTTGAAAAGCTTGCTGCTTAGCTTAAACCCCAGTTCATGCAAGAGAGGTGTGCCTCATCTGTGGAGTCAGAGCATCCATGAGCATTCATTATTTCCGTGTGGAATATTATAACTGTGTTTCTCAAAAGAACTATCTCAGAGTAGGTTGACTGTGTCTCAGGCTTTCTATCGAAAGGACTCAATTGTAGAGACTGTTAATTCTAATCTCCTGGTTGCTTTCATCCAAAGGTTTCCAACCACATGGATCTCTGTAAGGAAGATAATTTCCAGTTTCATTAACTTCAGCTCTTTTAGGAATGGAATTCCATGTTGTCTGCTAGAACATTGGACTGCAAGTCAATATGTTTTTTTAACCTCACCTTTGAGGCAAGTTATTGAATTTCTGTGCCTTAGTTTCTTCCCAAAACACTTAGCTCAAATTTATTTATTTTATTTATTTACAGTGTCTGCAAACAAATGACAGACACTGTAGCACTTACTTCATTTCTTGAAAGTATATATGGAAGATGTTACTCTGAGGCTTGAATTAGACATCACAATTCCAACCATGTCTGTTGGGTCTTGAAAATCACCTGCTCAAACCTCCAGATCTCAATTTGAGGTGAAATCTTTCATTGATCCCTGGATCAGTACCCAGTGGTCTCTCTCTTTTCTGACTCTTTTCTGTCCTATATGGTTATTTTCCTTTGTAGTGTCTAATTATTAGGATCATGCCCTTTGGTACTTTCTACCTTTTTGCTGATTGTGTAAGGTATGTTTAACATCCTTTATCATTCCCAACACTAAGCTTATGAGTATCGTGAAGGTCTTAGATTTATTTGGATCCCCATTATTCCTAGACCATAAATGTGTAGGAATTGAGGATCCAGTAACACTCATTTCCACAAGGATTCCCTTCCTGATAAACCACTGTTTTCTCCTTTATTCTGCCTTCTCTTGGCACTTCTGCGTATAATATTTGTTATTTCTAGTTTTTTTGTTCCAGGTCTAAAAAGGACTTATATCATTCTTATTCTTTAATATTTGCTCATCAGCATGTGTATTTTGAGCCTCTCCTGTGTGCCAGCCGCTGTGTTAGGGAATGGTCTGCCACTGTAGGACAGAAGGCTTCGCCTCAGTCTTTGCTTGCAGCATGAAATTCTTGGGTGCAGCTTGAGGCAGTGTAATATAATGATTGAACTCTGGAGTCCTGCAAACCTGGGTTCAAGCCCTGGCTCTATTATAAATTAGCTTTGTGGTCTAACAGAATTTACTTAACCACTCTGAAACCTTAGTTTCCTGATGAGATAATGGGGATAATAATAGTATTTGCTTCATAAGTAAGTTGAAATATTCAGTAAGACAAAGCATTAAAGACTTACTTAGCACAGTGCCTTACATAACTGCTCAATAAATGTTGGCTAATCTTGTTATCAAACTCATTCTCAATAAACATTATTGTTGTTGACACCTTATAACAAAAAGACCATAATATAACTTAGTTTTGCAAATGAGAGTCTTAATTTCTAAAGAAATAGCTAACTTTTTTTCTTTTAAGTAGTAAGTGTAAAAATTACTGTATTTTTCTAGGGCAGTGATCTATCTCCAGTTTTGTTTTGTAGCAGAATCTTTTTCTCCCCATTCCTCCCCGCCAAAAAAATAAAAAATAAAAAAGCCGCTATATCAAGCATAAAAAGCAAAGAAGATCGGGACTTCCCTGGTGGCGCAGTGGTTAAGAATCCTCCTCCCAATGAAGGGGACACGGGTTCGAACCCTGGTCTGGGAAGACCCCATATGCCGCAGAGCAACTAAGCCCATGCACCACAGCTACTGAGCCTGCGCTCTAGGGCCTGTGTGCCTCAACTGCTGAGCCCGCGTGCTGCACCTACTGAAGCCCACGCACCTAGAGTCCGTGCTCTGCAACAAGAGAAGCCACAGCAATGAAAAGCCCACTTTCCACAACTAGAGAAAGCCTATGTGCAGCAGCAAAGACCCAAAGCAGCCAAAAAAAGGCTAAGAAGATCTATACTGACCAGGTCTTTTACCTGCTCCTCTGAGACAAGCTGATGCCCTAGAGCAGTGGTAATTTAGGAATTCATTTGAGTACTCATTTTAAAATGTAGATTTACCATGCCCAACCTCTGAGAAAGAGTAGCTCTGGGTGATGACCAGGATTCTGCAATGTTGCTATGTTGTTTCCAGCTGATTTTGCTCTTTGGGCTGAGGACCAACTACATTTTGAGAAACACTCTTAGAACATTTTTTTGTTCTTTTTAAATAAATAAATAAATTTATTAAAAAAAAAAAATCCTTGACGTACAAGGGAACACCTGTAACACTGTTGGTAGAACGTAAATTTGAACAGCCACTATGGGAAATAGAATGGAGGTCCTCAGATATTAAAATTAGAACTACATATGATGCAACAATCTCATTTCTGAGTATATATCCAAAGGAAATAAAATCACTATCTTAAAGAGATATCTGGACTCCCACATTCATTGCAGCATTATTCACAATAGGCAAGATATGGAAACAAAGTTAAGTGTCCATCATCAGATTAAGAGATAAAGAGGATTTGGTATCTATACACAAAGGAATATTATTAAGCTGTGAGAAACATGAAATCCTGCCATTTGAGACAACACAGATGGAACTTGAGGGTGTTAGGAAAATTTAAAAATTCAGACAAAGAAAGACAAGTACTATATGATATCACTTACATATGGAATATAAAAAAGCCAAACTCGGGCTTCCCTGGTGGCGCAGTGGTTGAGAGTCCGCCTGCCGATGCAGGGGACACGGGTTCGTACCCCGGTCTGGGAAGATCCCACAAGATCAGGAAAATCCTGAACATTTTTAAATAGGGCTAGTGCTTTGTGTTACTGTCTTAATGGGGAAAAGATTTTTCAATTTATCCTCGTAGTTAATATAACTTGCATTCTTGTTAACTGTCTAGTATATTTTATTAGGACCTTTTTATCGTCTCTCTGAAAATAGGCTTTCTAAGCAGTGTTAATTATTTCAGGTTACCATTCTAGGGCTTATTTAGGATCTCCCAAAATATAATCCCTATGCTTTTTATAATCCTTTCTTTTTTTTATGACTTTAAAAAAAAAATTGGGGCTTCCCTGGTGGCGCAGTGGTTGAGAGTCCGCCTGCCGATGCAGGGGACACGGGTTCGTGCCCCGGTCCGGGAAGATCCCACGTGCCGCGGAGCGGCTGGGCCCGTGAGCCATGGCTGCTGAGCCTGCGCATCTGGAGCCTGTGCTCCGCGACGGGAGAGGCCACAGCAGGGAGAGGCCTGCATAACGCAAAAAAAAAAAAAAAAAAATTGTTACTTTTATTTATTTATTTATGGCTGTGTTGGGTCTTTGTTGCTGCCCGTGGGCTTTCTCTAGTAGCGGCGAGCGCGGGCTACTCTTCATTGCGGGGTGTGGGCTTCTCATTATGATGGCTTCTCTTTGTTGCGGAGCATGGGCTCTAGGCACGCAGGCTTCAGTAGTTGTGGCACGTGGACTCAGTAGTTGTGGCTCACAGGCTCTAGAGTGCAGGCTCAGTAGTTATGGTGCACGGGCTTAGTTGCTCTGTGGCATGTGGGATCTTCCTGGCCCAGGGCTCGAACCCATGTCCCCTGCACTGGCAGGCGGATTCTTAACCACTGCGCCACCAGGGAATTCCCCATAATCCTTTCTTGAGAGAATTTCTTAATGATTACATTTTGAAATTTAATTCTAGATTAAAAAAAGAACCACAAAACATGTTTCCATGGATGAGGGAAGGAACTGGGGTTAGCACATGGTTGGGAGTATATTTGAAGAGCTCCCTGAGGGCAGGGACTATATCTCATGTGTGTGGGGGGTATTTTTTTGGTATCAATGTTAAATTTCTTGATTTCAATTGTTGTACTATGTATGAAGTTGTCCTTGCTTTTAGGAAAGATACACTGAAGTGTCTAGGGATAAAGGAATATGATATCTCTAATACAATTTTGTATAGTTTTGGAAAAATATGTGTGTGTACAGGTACACAAATAGCATTTTTGTGTTGTATATATAATACAGTTATACACACACACACAAAGAGGGAGAAAGAAAATAATAAAACAAATAATAATTGGTGAATCTGAGCAAAGGATATATGAAAATTCTTTGTAATATCAGAAGCAGAAGTTGCTTCCATGGCTCCACGGCTAGAGAGAAGACAAAGCCTGTTCTGGGAGATGGATTCACCAGTTCACTCTGTTCCTACTTTTTTTTTTTTTTTTTGCTTCCTCTTGCTGTGATGTACATTCTTTAAAGGACTCACTTTTGGAATCTTACTGGAATTAAGTTAATATAAATCTGAAGTAGATTCTGATAAGATGTATGTGATAAGCCCTTGAACAGCCACTGTTTTTTCCATCACTTTATCCATATTCCCCAGAGATGCCACATTTCTCCAGAAATACGCCTGTTGTTGAATGATGAGTTGATGGTCTTGGAGGGCCTTCTGGGGAGGTGCGATGTGGGGGGCAGCTTCGGCTCACTGCGGGGTGAAGGACACTGGTGGTGGAGGTACTGGGGATACTCATCGGTATGAGCTGTCCTGGAGGCCGCCATTTTGACACCAAGACCTGGCCCTGCTCCTCATGTGTGTTTTTTTAATCTCCTGTATTTAGCACTGCGTGTGGTACCTAGTGGGAATTCATTAATGATTGAATGAACGTAGTGCCATTCATAATGACTGTTAGACTTTACTGGGTTGAGAAAGTGCATTATGTCATGTATTTAGAAAATTTTCTGAAGGTGTTGGGGGTCCTGAAACAGATTAGTCTTTTTCTGGACTTTTGTTCCTTATTGGTCATTACATTTTAATGAGAAGGGAGGAAATAGAAATACTAAATTGAGGCATCTTCTTAGCATAGAAGAGGTACTGTAATTCATTAATTACTGTGTTTCATTAATTCTAAAATATACATTTTTCTTTTTTCCGAAAGAGCAAGATTACCTCTGCTTTCTGTCATTTTTTAGGAGTAGTAGAGAACTGTGGACAATTTTGCTTGGAAGGTCAGCTCTGAGAGAACTGGTAAGTGGTGTGTTCTTGAATGGATTCTGTGGTTCTTTGTGTAGTTTACATGACCAAAAATGCCCTTCTCTTTGAAATAGGAAGTAAACACCTTTTATTATTCCTAAAATAGGCATTATGCATTCCCCACTTCTCTTTGCTGAAATGCAGTGTGTCTTATAGCCTAGCTGTTGAAGTTTTCGAAATCTCCACTTTTCTTTGTACCTCAGTGATTCCTTTTCTGAAAAGATACCAGTACCACTTGACTGGCTGCTGAGAGTAGGGGTACAAACACCATTTTACTACCATAGGCTAACAGAGATTCTCAGGCCTTTTCTCTGTCTCATATTCACTTGCCTTTTCTTCCTTTTCTGTTTAGCTAGCTGCTTAGGTCACAGAGGCTGAGGTTTTTAGGACATTTCCAAGTATATAATCAATAAAGAACAGTTCTTCATGTGGATCCCTGAGTGTTCTGACTCTGTGAGGCTAAAGTGTTAAGATGACATATAATTATTACTAGTGTTGTTATTGTAATTAACATAATGAATGTTAACATCATTTTTAGAGCCTTAACATTTTTTGATATGCCTTCATCAGATAATTCCATGTCTGAGAATATATTTTAAAAGAAAGAAATTGTTTTGGGCACAAAGCTCTTTACCATAGTGTTATTCATATAAATAAAGAATTATAGCCAGCTTAAATGTATCTAACATTAGAAGAATGGTAAATAAATTATGATCTAGCCACTTGATAAAATATTATGCAACCACTAGAAAGGATGTTTATCAAGATTTTCATAATAAGGTTAAATCATTATGTTAGAATGTTAAGCAAAGAAAAGCAGACTACAGAATTCTATATCCAAAATTATTTCAACTGTGGGGAAAAATGCATATTAAAAAGACTCAGAGGAATATTTTATCCTCAGTGTGATCCTGGAATCTGATTAAAATTGCATTTGTATAATTTCCTTCTTCTTTTCCAGAATCAGATTGAGGCAGAGCTGAATAAACATTGGCAGCGGCTGTTAGAAGGGCTTTCTTACTATAAACCTCCCAGGTATGGCTATTCTGTGGGTCTCATTTGAGTAATTCCCCTGAGGAACCTGACATAGATGAAACCACCCTCATGTAGGATTCTGTGATATTACTGGGTTAGTTAGATCAGAGGGTATATAATTTGGCTAACCAGGGAAAAAGAGTAGGGCACATTTTTTTCTCTCTGTTGAAGAAAAGGAAATTCCTTCTGGAAATACAGTATTGTTGAATCCGTTGTATAACCCTAGTATCCAGGGATGAGGATTTATTAAATACTCAATTAAGATTCCTAATACTTATTTCAGTCCATCATGTTTGTGTGAGAGACCGTCAGCACCAAATGCTAGGATATAGCAGTGAACAATGCTGATGCAAAATAGCAGCTGACACTCATGTATTTTTTGCTATGTACCAGTTACTGCTGTAAGCAGTAGACTTTCGGTAAGTTATTTAATCCTCACAACAGCCCTTTGAGATAGGTACTATTTTTGTTCTTTTTTTTTTTTTTTTTTTGCGGTACGCGGGCCTCTCACTATTGTGGCCTCTCCCGTTGCGGATCACAGGCTCCGGACGCACAGGCTCAGCGGCCATGGCTCACGGGCCCAGCCGCTCGGCGGCATGTGGGATCTTCCCGGACCGAGGCACGAACCCATGTCCCCTGC